>NW_007727841.1:335827-339980 GCF_000696425.1 Galeopterus variegatus | reverse complement strand
ACAGAGGACATGTTATTATCCTGTTTTTGATGTTTCTTCTCCCTTTACCATCTAGTTCCACGGCAAGTCACTGTTTGCATTTAATGTGGACTCCATTTTTATTGAATTGAATATGAAAGCAGGTGACTTTATCAGCCAGAGAGTAATAAGACAGAGGACATGTTATTATCCTGTTTTTGATGTTTCTTCTCCCTTTACCATCTAGTTCCACTGCAAGTCACTGTTTGCATTTAATGTGGACTCCATTTTTATTGAATTGAATATGAAAGCAGGTGACTTTATCAGCCAGAGAGTAATAGTATTGTAGAGAGATCATGGTTCTGGAAAATAGGAAGCCTGGGTTCTATATCCCAACTCTGAGTGCCTAATGTTGTGACCTGAATAAATCATCACTGGAGCCAGTTTCCTTGAAAAATAAGGTCGTCTTAAGGTTTCTTTCCAGCTGCCAAACTCCTGTGATTATTCTGTTACTGCTATGTAGTAAATACATAGAGAATGTTACATGTTGTGTAAATAAATCTAGATTACAACATCCTTATTTTAGGTTTTAATTATAGACAGCCTTGATTGGTTTTATTTGAATTTTCTACAAAGACATAATTCGTCCTCAGACCATCTGCATATACTTTGAGCATGTGAATTAGTGTACAATGTAATTAGACATGTGACCATGTACATTTACAATTGACTATAAGGTGTTTTCTCTTTTCTTACTTCTTTGGGTAGTTCTATTTTTTTCCAAGACCACTTCACAATGATGTTCATAAGCTGCTATGACTGGCTTTTAGAACTTTTTTTTTTTTAATAAAGAAAAGAAATTTATTTTTACAGTACTAGAGAATGGGAATTTCAAGGTCAAGGGGCCACATCTGGTGAAGGCTTTCGTAGTACATCATAACATGGCGGAAGACATCACATGGTGAGAGAAAAAAAGCATACCAGCCCAGGTCTGGCTTTTAGAACTTTTACAGACTCCACAATTATCAAGGCTCATACTGAGTTAGTAGATTTCTCTTGCTTTCAAGGAGGCTAGGTTCCAGTAGGAGAATTACGGTGTATACATAAGTAGCAATAATAGGAACTTGAAACTGTAGTCTCATCTCAACCTTAAAATAATGACATACTTTAAGGCAGATGATGAAGTGAGTATAGGCAGAAGCCTTGCCAAGTTCTCTACTCCAATTACAGATACAGCCTAGAAATCTCTGGTGAAGATTTTTAATTGCATGTTATTTTGAAACCGTTAGGTCCTTCTTATAATACTGTATCAGAGGGCCCTCTTGTCTTTGAAATTCAGTGCCCAGAAAGTGGATCCAGGACTGAGAGAACAATGCCAAGACTGACCCTGTGATTCTCAAATGCTAATCTCTCCACATCAAATGAGAAAAATTAGGACAAGGGAGTTAGATTTTTATTAAACTCATTCCACTTAAGTACTGCATTTTACTTCGAGAATAAAAATGGCCATAGTACTTGGTATTAAAAAGTCCTTTTATGTGTTATAATACCAAGGTCAAGGGTTTAGCTCCCCTTACTGGCCAGCCACTAAATTTAAAACAAAAAATTTTTTTAAGTCCTTTTATGAAATGATGACAGTGGTAAGTGGTTGGTTGTTGTTATGATTGTTATTTTAATGTTCGTACTTGGCAAGGTAAAAGTTGATAATCCTTGAATTTCCCCAAGCCTAGCAATCACTGCCATCAACACTTGTGTCTTCATGGAACTTACCTTCTGCTCTTTCACCCTCTGGGAGGAAATCAGTAATACTCTGCTCATTTTATGGCTGAGCAAATGGACTTGGAGCCATGTGTTCTACATTTTCTTTTAAAATGTAATACAGGCTTGTCCTGTCATTAATTAAAAATCTCTCCAGACAGCTCTGTACATGGTAATTATATGCATGGAATTATTCTATATGAAGTCAACAGGCCTCACATGTTCCTTACACCTTGCAAATATGGAACTAAGTCCTTTCATGTGGTGGAGGGAGGCATCATTCTTTAAATGCTGTGGTTTTCATTAGTAATGGTAAGTTTTTTTAAGTGAAAACTAGAGATGTCTATTTTCCTGGCAAAAGCTTCTAATGTCATTTGAATATCTTGCTTTGAGGGGACAGTTCACACATCAGGTTTTGATTCTCTTGCAGTTATTTTCCATTCTGAGAGGAACCAACTATTATCCTAAAAGGTCAGTATTTGATCTCCATGCCTAATCGAACAATCGAGCCTTTTCTGTTAAATACAGTTGTCTTTTTGCTGCATCTTAGGTGGTTGCCTGGTGATTCAGAAGACTTAGCACTAGAGTTGGACATTTCTTCACTTCTTCCACTAATTCCTGCAGGGGCTTCAACTGAAGCATACCTTAGCATATTTATGGAGGAAAAAATGTGAATCAAGTAGAGTGTATAAAGAAATTCAGAAGCAATGGAACCCTTTAAAAGCCTCTACCAACATGTCCATTTACATTATTAATGCTTAGGCTTTGGAGTCTACAGGACTGCCTTTGAATCTTGTCCCTTTTGTATAGAAACTGTGTGATTTACGAGTAAATTGTTTAATCATTTCAAAAGAAAACAGCAACATTTATTGGCACCAAATGAGGACCTGGACTATTGTTAAGAACTTAGCATGAATTCATACTCTCAGCTCTATGAAGCAGTATGGCAGACATTGTTTAGGTGCTTACCCAGTAATATTCATTCTTCCCTCCCTGGCTTATAGAAACTCCAATTTTATGTGGGTGAAAATGTGTCTCCTACACACTTGCAGCTCGAGTAAATGACACAGTTCTGGCCAGGAGACAAAAGCAGAAATCTGTTCAGGTTCTGCCTTGGCTTTACTGATCAAAAGAGGACTTCTGTGGCTGACACCCAATTTTGCCCTGAACACTGATGTTATGTCTAGTATTGCAGTAGCCATCTTGTAGTCCTGAAGAAAAGGCTGGAAGAATGAGAAATACCATCTTTAACGTAGCTGAAATGCTAAACCACTGTAGTCTCTGTTCTCCAGATTTTAATTATTTAAGAAAATAAACTCTTGTTTGCTTAAACCACTATGGTCAGGTATTCCTTTACTTGCATTGAACACATGTGTAACTGCCACAGGAAGTACCATTATTGTCTCTAATCTCCAGATGAAGAAACTGAGGCCCAGAGATGTTAAATAATTTGTCTGATTTACACAGCAGGTCAGAGATGGAATAGGATTTCAGACCCCACAAGGTTGACTTCAATGCCTGACCTCTTAACCACATGTTGTGATGTTTGAGAGGATGAAATGAAATTACTTGTATAAAGCACTTTAGCATTAGCATGGTGCCTGGCATGTGGTACAAGCTTATTAAAAAGTTGACCTTTCCCACAATTACAGCTCCATGTTAGTGCTTAACAATGTGTTCTCAGGATTCTCATTTAGTTATTTTCCATTCTGAGAGGAGCCAACTTTTATCCTAAAAGCTTGGTATTTGGTTTCCATGCTTAATTAAACAATTGAGCTTAATGGCTGTAGTATGTGCTCAGAAAGTTTGTTGAACAAGTGAATGAAAAAGTCTCGTACATAAAAAAATATTATAAGCATCACTCTTAGGAGGTTACTATATGTATTTTTTGACAAGGAAGTTGAAATTTTGTTAATTAGCATAGTATAGAGGCACAGTGAAAGCTTGGAAACTTGATTGCCTGGGTTCAAATTCATCACTGACTGATGAGATGTGTGACATCGGACAAATAACTTAAACTGTCAGTGCCCCAGTTTCTTTATATGTAAGGTGGAGATAATAATAATCTGAATTGCTGCATAGTAGTATTGTTAGAATGAATTAAAGTAATACATTAAAAAAATTTTAAAAGGGACTGTCAAAGTCCTCAATAAATATTAGCTTTCATAACAATAGCTATTGTTTTTACTAATTTATATGTACCCTATCAAAAGAAGTTCTAATGAATGAAGCCAAATTGAAAACAAGATCCTCATATGGTAGATGCAGAAATTCAAATGTGGATTTATGGTGACTTACCCACAAAATAAAAGCAGGGTCAAAATAAAAACTAAGATGCCCCAGCTTGGTAGCTACATGCTTGCTTTCCATTATAACATATAAATTCACTTTGAGTCTTGGTGTTTGCCTTTTAAAACTAAAAAATTATATACTTTTA
>NW_007727841.1:334242-335306 GCF_000696425.1 Galeopterus variegatus | reverse complement strand
CATATAAATTCACTTTGAGTCTTGGTGTTTGCCTTTTAAAACTAAAAAATTATATACTTTTACCTTGGTATATTATAAAATGTCTCTTCCACCTGGTTCCCTCTCCCCATTTCTATTTACATATTTGCATATACATTTATTTGAGAAGAGTCAAGTCAACTTGATCAGGAAAAAGTAGTGTCACTTTACCTTACTGGTAATTATTACTAGTCTCTGGAAATTGTCCTAAGAGTGTACGATAAGTGAATACATATTTTTTCAACAAAATCTACTAAATATGTAAGAACAGCAAGAGTCAGTGGCATATGAACTATGACCAACTCCTTCTCTCCATCCTTACCTCCCTCCCTCCCAGCTGAGCATGAGGGGAACTTCACTCCAGGCAGATGTGGCCAAAAAGGCAGAGCTTCCATTCCCCTTGCTACCCAATC
Source organism: Galeopterus variegatus (assembly GCF_000696425.1). Lineage (NCBI taxonomy): Eukaryota > Metazoa > Chordata > Mammalia > Dermoptera > Cynocephalidae > Galeopterus > Galeopterus variegatus. The sequence continues at coordinate 334,875 of NW_007727841.1, read as the reverse complement.
AACAGATACAGTATCTCACCAGGAGGGGCAGGCCACCAACACCTCCAGTCCTCTCCAACTTTAATTTACAGAGGCTCACTATTTCCTGGTGAGTGCATCCATAGGGTTGGGAATTCCCTTCCTCAGTTCAGCCCACACTCATATGGAATAAACTATTGCCATTCCCCCACCCACAAGGCCTCTGCTCATAAAGCAGAGGTGTCACTCCAAGAGAGTCAGACTACTGTCACTGCCCAGTGCCTAAATTGGTGGCTGAGAGACTTTTGCCCAGGGCAGGAGATTCATCCAATAGGAACAGAATTCTGATGCTGTCCTCCAAAGGAACTGACTTTATTTGAAAAGGAGTGTGAGGAGGTTTAAGCATAAGGGCTCTCTCTATACAGTGGAGATTTGGTGGTAAGAGAGGAAGAGGGGTCTGGTAGCTTTAAGAGAGCAACAAGCTAGGGCCAGCCCGGTGGCGCACTTGGTAGAGTGTGGTGCTTGGGAGTGTGGCACTCGGTAGAGTGCGGTGCTTGGGAGTGTGGCGGCGCTCCCGCCGAGGGTTCGGATCCCGTATAGAGACTAGTCAGCTTACTGGTTGAGCGCGGTGCGGGCGCGACACCGAGGGTTGTGATCCCATTACCGGTCACGAAA
>NW_007727841.1:329164-333708 GCF_000696425.1 Galeopterus variegatus | reverse complement strand
AAACAGAATAGCAGACAGAGTCCTGCTAAAGCCACTGTCATCCCAGAGTAACTGTGCACAAAGCTTTACACTAGGGATGCTGGTGGTGGTGTTGGGATGTGTGTGTGTGTGTGTGTGTGTGAAGGTGACAGGGAGAATTAGATTTTATTAAAATAATGTAGCCAAGTCACTAAACAAATACACGAGCAAAACAAACAAAAAAAAAAAAACCCTACAAAAAAACAAAAGCAAAAAACCAAAAACCCCAAAACCCTCAAAAATGGAAGAGAGAAATCAGTATTCAGTGTTGCTGCTATACATTACCTAAAATTTCCTGTTTAACGATAAAAAAAAAAAATTACAAGATGTGCAAAGAAACAGGAAAGTGTGACTCACACTTAAAAAAAAAGCAGTTAACACACCTGCCTGTGGGGGGGGGGGTTTAGATTTCAAATTCAACAGACACCTAAAATTAGCTATTATAAATGTATTCAAAAGTCTAAAGAAACAATGCTTATGAGAGTAAAGGAAGCTATGATGACAATGTCTCATCAAACAGAATATCAACAAAAAAAAAAAAGTTATTAAAAAAAAAAAAGCCAAGTGGAAACTCTAGAGTTGAAAAATATAACAAATGAAAAATTCACTACCGGAAACCAACAGTAGATTTGAAAGAATCATTGGAAGTTAGATTGATAGAGACTTTGCAATCCAAAGAAAAGAAAACAAAAACAAGCATTGGTAGAATTAGTGGAAGTTAGGTTGAGAGAGACTTTGTAATCCAAAGAACAGAAAACAAAAAGAATGAAGAAAAATAAACAAAGCTTGAGTGAAATGTGGAACACCATTATGCATGCCAACATACATATAATGTGAGTACCAGAAGAGGAGGAAAAAAAGAGTGAAAAGAGCACGATAAAGGTATGAGAAGAAATAATGGTTGGAAAGATCCCAAGTTTTATGCAAATCATACACATCCCAGGAACTCAATGAACTGTAAGCATGGTAAATGTAAAGAGATCCACAAAAAGACACATCACAATAAAAATGTCAAAATACAAAGATAAAATTTTCAAAGCAGAAAGAGAAAAAGGACATCATAAATAAAGGAAACCCACTAAGAGTAATGTCTGACTTCTCTTCAGAAACAATGGAGGTAAAAAGCATTGTCGCAGTGAGATGGCATATTCAGAGTGTTGAAAGAAAAAAACTGAACCAAAAACTTTTGTCCAGCAAAATAAAGACATTTTTTAAACAAAAACTGAAAGAATTTGTTCTCTTAGACCCACCTTACTATAAATAATAAAGGAAGTTCTTCAGGCTGAGTGAAAAGAGCACGATAAAGGTATGAGAAGAAATAATGGTTGGAAAGATCCCAAGTTTTATGCAAATCAATACACATCCCAGAAACTCAATGAACTGTAAGCATGGTAAATGTAAAGAGATCCACAAAAAGACACATCACAATAAAAATGTCAGAATACAAAGATAAAATTTTCAAAGCAGAAAGAGAAAAAGGACATCATAAATAAAGGAAACCCACTAAGAGTAATGTCTGACTTCTCTTCAGAAACAATGGAGGTAAAAAGCATTGTCACAGTGAGATGGCATATTCAGAGTGTTGAAAGAAAAAAACTGAACCAAAAACTTTTGTCCAGCAAAATAAAGACATTTTTAGTTAAACAAAAGCTGAAAGAATTTGTTCTCTTAGACCCACCTTACTATAAATAATAAAGGAAGTTCTTCAGGCTGAAGGCAAATGAATGTATATGTTGATATGAACCCCCACAAAAAAAATAAAGAAAATTGTCTTTTATAATTATGTAATTATAAAAGACAATATAAATGTATATTTCTCTTTTTTCTCTATAAATGTATATTTCTTCTCTTAAATAATTTAAAAGCAATTGTATAAAACTATATATATATAATTGTACTGTCAGGCCTAAAACATATAGAAATGTAATATATCTGACATAAGAGCAAAATTGAAGTGGGTGGGAACAAAGATTCATTGAAGTAAGGAAATGACACCAGGTGGTTAATTTGAATCCACAAGAACAAATGAAGAGATCCAGAAAAGGTGTAAATAAGAATGTTAAAATAACAAATGCTATAAATATATACTTGCTCTTCTTTTTTTTCTTCAGCTTCTTTAATAAACATTAAAATTATGTAATAATTATAGTAATGTATTGTTGGGTTTGTAATATATGTAGATTTAATATATATAACAATAATAGCAAAAAAGAAGAAGAGGAAACAGATATGTATAGGGTAATATTTCTATATGTCACTGAAATTAAGTTAGTATAAATCTAATCTAGATTTTGATAACTCATAAAATATAGTGAAAAATTATTAAAGGAATTAAAGTGTGACACCAGAAAATATACATTTAATATAAAAGAAAACAGTAAAGGGAATAAAGAAACAAAAAACACATGAGAAATATAGAAAACACAAAGTGAAATTGCAGATACAAAGGGTACTTCGAGAAGTTCATGGAAAGATCTGTATTATCTTTCAATTATATTTTTCATGAACTTTTTGAAGTACCCTCATATATAAAACTATATCAATAACAAAATTAAGCATGAGTGGATTAAACAATTCAATCAATAGGCAGAGATGTCAGACAGTATAAAAAAAAACAAAAAGAACCAGCTATATGCTGTCTACAGGAGACACAGTTTGGATTCAAAGATACAAATAAAAGAACTAGTAGATTGAAAGTCAAAAGATGGAGAAAGATATAGGGTCCAAATAGCAATGATAAGAAAGCTGGAGTGGCTATACTAATTTAGGTAAAGATATTTAACATATATGTACCTAACAATAAACCCCAAAATACATGAAGCAAAAATTGGCAGAATTGAAGAGACAATTCAGCAGTAACAGTTGGAGATATAAATAACCCACTTTCAATAATGGATAGACCCACTAGCTAGAAGATCAGTAAGTAAATAAAAGACTTGAACACTACAAACCATCTAGAGCTAACAGACATTTTTAGAACACTCTACCCAACAAAAGCAGAATACACATTCTTCTCAAGTGCACATGGAACATACTCCAGGATAGACCATATGTTAGATGGTAAAACAGGCTCACTAAACTTATGAGGACTGAAATCATACAAAGTTTGTTCTTTGAACACAATGAAGTAAAGTAGAATTCAATAACAGGACAAAATTTGGAAAATTTGCTAATAGGTAGAAATTAAATAACACACACATAAATAACCAAAGGGTCAAAGAAGAAAGCATAAGAAAATATGAGAAGAAATAATGGTTGGAAACATCCCAAATTTTACGCAAATCAATACACATCCCAGAAGCTCAATTAGAAAATGCTATGAAATGAATAAAACAAGACTCACATACCAAAACTTATGAGATACAGCTAAACATTGCTTAGAGGAAAATTTGTATCTGTAAGTGTCTGCATAAAAAAGAAGATCTCAGATCATTAACCTATCCTTCCATCTAAGACACTGAAGAAAGAAGAGCAAACTAAATCCAAATCAAGCACAAGAAAGAAAACAATAAAGATTAGAGAAGAAATTAATGAAATGGAAAATAGAAAAACAATAGAAAAAAATCAACAAAATCCAAGGGTGGTTCTTTGAAATGATTAACAGAATTCTTAAACGTTAGGCTAGATTGACCAAGAAAAAGAAGACTCAAATTATTAAAATAAAAAATGAGGACTTCTGGTCAAAATGGTGGAATAGATGGTCCCAGTTTCACTCTCTCCCACAAATCAACAAATTTACAACTATAAAAATGTAATATCAGCCAAGCTGGGAACACTGGACCTCAGGTGAAGAGGAGAGACCTATGGAACTCATGAAGGCGGGAGAAACCACCAAGAGAGGAAGAAAAAACTGCTCTCAGTGTTTTGGGCTGCAGCCACTTTAATGCTGGAGCACATGGAGCAGGAGCCAGCAGAAGCTGTACCTGTGCCCTTTTGATGGAATTACTTGGAGGTGGAAGGGGAGAAGAGGACTTTGATGGCACTCAGGCCAGCAAGACCACCAACAGGGTTCCCGTGGACCCACACACGAGCAAGGAGCCAGAACAGCTGAAAAAGGGGAGCCATTCAGAGGCCAGTGAGTCAACTCAAGGGACTGGCACAGGGCCCGTCCCATGGGAAGTGTTTGGAGCACAGGTGGTGGAGGAGACAGGCCCACCAGGAGAACACTAGGACACAGCAAAGACAGCCGATCCACCCCCCAATCAGCTCAGGACCACTCAGAGGTGACTGGTTGGGAATGCAGAATTGCATGGGGTCCAGTTCAATGAAAAAACTCAGGCCCAGATCAGAGTTTCTACACAACCCTGGTGCACTGAGTATCTGGAGAGCTGGAAGTACCTATAAAGTCAACCATTAAACCCTGAATTGCACAAAAAGTCTTCTCAAGGGAGGGAAACAGCAGCAAAGCAGCAATTTACTCAACCACACAGCTCAAGTACTGGTTCCCACAGGAAGTTCCCCCATGTTAGAAGTAAGCAAAGGACAAAAAATTAGTTCTGGCCCAGGCACACCATGAATGCCTTGGG
>NW_007727841.1:312589-328164 GCF_000696425.1 Galeopterus variegatus | reverse complement strand
GGCGCACTCGGTAGAGTGCGGTGCTTGGGAGTGTGGCGGCGCTCCCGCCGAGGGTTCGGATCCCGTATAGAGACTAGTCAGCTTACTGGTTGAGCGCGGTGCGGGCGCGACACCGAGGGTTGTGATCCCATTACCGGTCACGAAAAAAGACAAAAAGGAAAGAAAAAAACAAAAAACAAAAGAGAGCAACAAGCTAAACCATAGGCCAGTTAATTTACTAGAGAGAAGCAGGAAAAGAGATCGCTATTACGAGCCCTCCTGAAGAGAGAGAGAGAGAAGCAAAAAAAACCCCTCAAAGACGGAACTCAAACCTTACTTGACTTTAAATCAAATGTTGGAACAATTTATGTCCCAATGCATTGTTGAAAAGAATAGAACAATAAGCAAGCAATTAGTGGAGCCTAATAGCTGGGTGTGATATAACAAAGGCAGACAACTAAACAGAATAGCAGACAGAGTCCTGCTAAAGCCACTGTCATCCCAGAGTAACTGTGCACAAAGCTTTACACTAGGGATGCTGGTGGTGGTGTTGGGATGTGTGTGTGTGTGTGTGTGTGTGAAGGTGACAGGGAGAATTAGATTTTATTAAAATAATGTAGCCAAGTCACTAAACAAATACACGAGCAAAACAAACAAAAAAAAAAAAACCCTACAAAAAAACAAAAGCAAAAAACCAAAAACCCCAAAACCCTCAAAAATGGAAGAGAGAAATCAGTATTCAGTGTTGCTGCTATACATTACCTAAAATTTCCTGTTTAATGATAAAAAAAAAAAAAATTACAAGATGTGCAAAGAAACAGGAAAGTGTGACTCACACTTAAAAAAAAAGCAGTTAACACACCTGCCTGTGGGGGGGGGGGTTTAGATTTCAAATTCAACAGACACCTAAAATTAGCTATTATAAATGTATTCAAAAGTCTAAAGAAACAATGCTTATGAGAGTAAAGGAAGCTATGATGACAATGTCTCATCAAACAGAATATCAACAAAAAATAAAAGTTATTAAAAAAAAAAAAGCCAAGTGGAAACTCTAGAGTTGAAAAATATAACAAATGAAAAATTCACTACCGGAAACCAACAGTAGATTTGAAAGAATCATTGGAAGTTAGATTGATAGAGACTTTGCAATCCAAAGAAAAGAAAACAAAAACAAGCATTGGTAGAATTAGTGGAAGTTAGGTTGAGAGAGACTTTGTAATCCAAAGAACAGAAAACAAAAAGAATGAAGAAAAATAAACAAAGCTTGAGTGAAATGTGGAACACCATTATGCATGCCAACATACATATAATGTGAGTACCAGAAGAGGAGGAAAAAGAGTGAAAAGAGCACGATAAAGGTATGAGAAGAAATAATGGTTGGAAAGATCCCAAGTTTTATGCAAATCAATACACATCCCAGAAACTCAATGAACTGTAAGCATGGTAAATGTAAAGAGATCCACAAAAAGACACATCACAATAAAAATGTCAAAATACAAAGATAAAATTTTCAAAGCAGAAAGAGAAAAAGGACATCATAAATAAAGGAAACCCACTAAGAGTAATGTCTGACTTCTCTTCAGAAACAATGGAGGTAAAAAGCATTGTCACAGTGAGATGGCATATTCAGAGTGTTGAAAGAAAAAAACTGAACCAAAAACTTTTGTCCAGCAAAATAAAGACATTTTTAGTTAAACAAAAGCTGAAAGAATTTGTTCTCTTAGACCCACCTTACTATAAATAATAAAGGAAGTTCTTCAGGCTGAAGGCAAATGAATGTATATGTTGATATGAACCCCCACAAAAAAAATAAAGAAAATTGGCAAAGATAATTATGTAATTATAAAAGACAATATAAATGTATATTTCTCTTTTTTCTCTATAAATGTATATTTCTTCTCTTAAATAATTTAAAAGCAATTGTATAAAACTATATGTATATAATTGTACTGTCAGGACTAAAACATATAGAAATGTAATATATCTGACATAAGAGCAAAACTGAAGTGGGTGGGAACAAAGATTCATTGAAGTAAGGAAATGACACCAGGTGGTTAATTTGAATCCACAAGAACAAATGAAGAGATCCAGAAAAGGTGTAAATAAGAATGTTAAAATAACAAATGCTATAAATATATACTTGCTCTTCTTTTTTTTCTTCAGCTTCTTTAATAAACATTAAAATTATGTAATAATTATAGTAATGTATTGTTGGGTTTGTAATATATGTAGATTTAATATATATAACAATAATAGCAAAAAAGAAGAAGAGGAAACAGATATGTATAGGGTAATATTTCTATATGTCACTGAAATTAAGTTAGTATAAATCTAATCTAGATTTTGATAACTCATAAAATATAGTGAAAAATTATTAAAGGAATTAAAGTGTGACACCAGAAAATATACATTTAATATAAAAGAAAACAGTAAAGGGAATAAAGAAACAAAAAACACATGAGAAATATAGAAAACACAAAGTGAAATTGCAGATACAAAGGGTACTTCGAGAAGTTCATGGAAAGATCTGTATTATCTTTCAATTATATTTTTCATGAACTTTTTGAAGTACCCTCATATATAAAACTATATCAATAACAAAATTAAGCATGAGTGGATTAAACAATTCAATCAATAGGCAGAGATGTCAGACAGTATAAAAAAAACAAAAAGAACCAGCTATATGCTGTCTACAGGAGACACAGTTTGGATTCAAAGATACAAATAAAAGAACTAGTAGATTGAAAGTCAAAAGATGGAGAAAGATATAGGGTCCAAATAGCAATGATAAGAAAGCTGGAGTGGCTATACTAATTTAGGTAAAGATATTTAACATATATGTACCTAACAATAAACCCCAAAATACATGAAGCAAAAATTGGCAGAATTGAAGAGACAATTCAGCAGTAACAGTTGGAGATATAAATAACCCACTTTCAATAATGGATAGACCCACTAGCTAGAAGATCAGTAAGTAAATAAAAGACTTGAACACTACAAACCATCTAGAGCTAACAGACATTTTTAGAACACTCTACCCAACAAAAGCAGAATACACATTCTTCTCAAGTGCACATGGAACATACTCCAGGATAGACCATATGTTAGATGGTAAAACAGGCTCACTAAACTTATGAGGACTGAAATCATACAAAGTTTGTTCTTTGAACACAATGAAGTAAAGTAGAATTCAATAACAGGACAAAATTTGGAAAATTTGCTAATAGGTAGAAATTAAATAACACACACATAAATAACCAAAGGGTCAAAGAAGAAAGCATAAGAAAATATGAGAAGAAATAATGGTTGGAAACATCCCAAATTTTACGCAAATCAATACACATCCCAGAAGCTCAATTAGAAAATGCTATGAAATGAATAAAACAAGACTCACATACCAAAACTTATGAGATACAGCTAAACATTGCTTAGAGGAAAATTTGTATCTGTAAGTGTCTGCATAAAAAAGAAGATCTCAGATCATTAACCTATCCTTCCATCTAAGACACTGAAGAAAGAAGAGCAAACTAAATCCAAATCAAGCACAAGAAAGAAAACAATAAAGATTAGAGAAGAAATTAATGAAATGGAAAATAGAAAAACAATAGAAAAAAATCAACAAAATCCAAGGGTGGTTCTTTGAAATGATTAACAGAATTCTTAAACGTTAGGCTAGATTGACCAAGAAAAAGAAGACTCAAATTATTAAAATAAAAAATGAGGACTTCTGGTCAAAATGGTGGAATAGATGGTCCCAGTTTCACTCTCTCCCACAAATCAACAAATTTACAACTATAAAAATGTAATATCAGCCAAGCTGGGAACACTGGACCTCAGGTGAAGAGGAGAGACCTATGGAACTCATGAAGGCGGGAGAAACCACCAAGAGAGGAAGAAAAAACTGCTCTCAGTGTTTTGGGCTGCAGCCACTTTAATGCTGGAGCACATGGAGCAGGAGCCAGCAGAAGCTGTACCTGTGCCCTTTTGATGGAATTACTTGGAGGTGGAAGGGGAGAAGAGGACTTTGATGGCACTCAGGCCAGCAAGACCACCAACAGGGTTCCCGTGGACCCACACACGAGCAAGGAGCCAGAACAGCTGAAAAAGGGGAGCCATTCAGAGGCCAGTGAGTCAACTCAAGGGACTGGCACAGGGCCCGTCCCATGGGAAGTGTTTGGAGCACAGGTGGTGGAGGAGACAGGCCCACCAGGAGAACACTAGGACACAGCAAAGACAGCCGATCCACCCCCCAATCAGCTCAGGACCACTCAGAGGTGACTGGTTGGGAATGCAGAATTGCATGGGGTCCAGTTCAATGAAAAAACTCAGGCCCAGATCAGAGTTTCTACACAACCCTGGTGCACTGAGTATCTGGAGAGCTGGAAGTACCTATAAAGTCAACCATTAAACCCTGAATTGCACAAAAAGTCTTCTCAAGGGAGGGAAACAGCAGCAAAGCAGCAATTTACTCAACCACACAGCTCAAGTACTGGTTCCCACAGGAAGTTCCCCCATGTTAGAAGTAAGCAAAGGACAAAAAATTAGTTCTGGCCCAGGCACACCATGAATGCCTTGGGGCCCACCAGGGGACATGAGGTATGGAGCCAGGGGCAGGACCCCTGCCCACAACCACTCACACCACCAGCACCTTTGGACCCCACCTAGGAACCTAAGGATTGGAGCCAAGGACCGGACCCCACTCCCACATACAGGCACCCCACCAATGCCTAGGGGCCCACCCAGGGACCCAGGGCTAGCAGCCAGGGACTGGACCCCCTTCCCACACCAGGTACACCACACCAGCACCTCAGGGCCCACCTGGGGACCCAAGGCATGGAGAAGGGGACTGGAACCCCCTCCCACAACCAGGCTCACTACACCAGCACCTTGGGGCCTGCCCAGGGACCCAGGATAAGGAGTTGGGACTGGACCCACCCTCCCACAATGAGGCATGCTGGGACAGCACATCAGGGTCCACCCGGGGGCCCAAGGTATGGAGAAGAGGACCAAACCTCCCTCCCACAACCAGGCACACCTAGCCAGTGCCTCTGGTCCCAACCGGGGACCCAGAGAATGTGGAAGGGAACTGGACCCCCACCCCCACCCCCCCGCCCACAACCAGGCACACTGTGCCAGCGCCTTGGAGCCTGCACTGGGACCTGGGGCATTGAGAAGGGGACTGGACTCCCCCTCCCACAACCAGGCAGCCCATGCCAGTGCCTTGGGGCCTTCCATGGGACCCAGGGAATGAAGAAGGGGACTGAACTCCCCTCCTGCAACCAGGCACACCAGCACCTTGGGTCCTGCCCAGGGACCTGGGGAATAGAGAAGGGGACTGGATCCCCCTTCCACAACCACAACCAGGCACAATGTGCCAGTGCCTCGGGGCCTGTTCTGGGACCTAGGGCATGGAGAAGAAGACTGTACCCGCCTCCCACAGCCAGGCACACCATGCCAGCACTCTGGTGCCTGCCCTGGGACCCGGGGCATGGAGAATGGGGCCAGATCCCCTTCCTACCACCAGGCACACTGCACCAGTGCCTTGGGGCCTGCTGTGAACCCAAGGCATGGAGAAGGGGACTGGACCCACCTCCCATAACTAGGCATCCTATACCAGTGCCTCGGGGCCCGCCCAGGGACCCGAGGTATGGAGAAGGGGACCAGACCCTCCTCCCACAACCAGGCATACCGTGCCAGCATCTCTGGCCTGCCCTGGGACCCTGGGTATGGAGGAGGGGACCAGATCCCCCTCCTATCATCAGGAACACCACACCAGTGCCTTGGGGCTGCTATGGAACTGAGGCTTGGAGAAGGGGACCAAAACTCCTCCCACAACCAGGCATACTGCACCAGTGCCTCAGGCCCTGCCTGGGGATCCAGGGTAAGGAGCTGAGGACTGGATCCTCCTCCCAAAACCAGGCACACCATGCCAGCACCTCAAGACCCACTCAGGAACCTGGGGCTTGGAACCAGGGATCAGACACTCTCTACAACCAGACACACTGCCAGCACCACAGAGCAGGCCAAAAACATCTCCTCCATGTGGGTGGCCCACCACAGCCACCACAATAACCATGGATGCTGTGAAGGCAGCTAGATGCCACAACCACCATGCAGATGGCCCACCAGCCACTGGAGTGAGTTGACACAAGGAGAGTGACCAGCAGAGATAAAGAAAGGAGGAGGATGTCTGTCTCCACAAAACCCACTTCATAGTGACGGAAGAGACATCTGCTCTATGATAGTATTAGGGGACCTGATCACACCTCTCAGCATTGTACAGATAATTTGGGCAGCAAATCAACAGAGTAACCATTATTCTTTCAGAGGGAGAGAAGAAATCTAGGGTGATTAGAGGGGGGAGTGGGAGCAGAAAGGGGATGGGGTGGTATTGGGCAAAGGGCATAAAGAATAATTACAATTTGTAACAATATATATGCTAGTAATATTGATTTGATCAACATATCTCAATGTTGAACCCCCAAAATATGTATAATCAATTTTGATTCAATAAAATAGAAAAATAAAATAAATAAAATCAAAAATGAAAGAGGAGACATTACTACCAACATTACAGAAAAAAAGGATTGTAAACACTATAAACAACTGTATGCCATCACAAATTAGATAACCTAGAAGAAATGCAGAAATCCCTCAAAAGACACAAACTAGCAGGACTGACTCAAAAGAAATAGACTACAAGTAAAGAGATTGAATTTGCAATCAAAACAATACACAGACACAGACACACACACACACTCACAGCCCAAGCCCAGGTGAATTTTAGCAAACATTTAAAGAGGAATTAATACCAATCTTCAAAAATTCTTCCAAAAAATAGAAAAGGAGGAAACACTTCACAGTTTATTCTATGAGGCCAATATTCTCCTAACACACAAAGATATCACAAAACTACCAACCAATGTCTCTTATAAATTGAGATGCAAAAACACTAGCAAACTGAATCCAACAACATTTAAAATGTATTCCACATCAAGACCAACTGGGATTTATCTGAGAAATGCAAGATTTGTTTAACATCTGAAGATCAGGGGTGGCCAGTTAGCTCAGTTAGAATGCAGCCTTATAACACCAAGGTCATGTATTCAGATCCTAGCACCGGAGAACCACCAAAAAGAAAAAAAAAATCTGGAGATCAATTAATGTAACACACCACATGAATAGAATAAAGGACAAAAACCACATGGTCATCTTAATAGACATACATAAAGCATTTGACAAAGTTTAACACCTCTTCATGATAAGACACTCAAGAAACCAGGAATAGAAGTGAACTGGTTGATCTTATAAAGTGTGTCTATGAAAATCCAATAGCTAACATCATACATAATGGTAAAGACTAAAAGCTTTCTCCCATAAGATCCAGAAAAAGAAAAAAATGTCTACTCTCTCAACTTCTATTCAACATTTTGGTGGAGGTTCTATCCAGGATCATTAGGCAAGAAAATGAAATAAAAGACATATATTTTGGAAAGAAAGAAGTAAAGTGATCTCTGTTTGCAGAAGACATGATCTTTTATATAAGAAATCCAGATTCACTAAATACTACTGGAATTAGTAAACAGTATTGCATGATATAAGATCACATACAAAACTCAATTTTATTTGTATATGCATGCAATGAACAATCGATATTATATTAAGAAAGTAATTCCATTTATAATATCATAAAAATAAAATACTTAGGAATAAATTTCATAAAGTAAGTATAAAACTTATATCCTAAAAACTATAATATATTGTTGAATGAAATTAAGTTGAAGATTAGTATTGTTAAGATGGCAATATTCTCCAAATTGGTCAACAGATTCAGTACAATTCCTTTTAAAATTTCAGCTGACATCTTTGAAGAAATTGACAAACAGATTCAAAATTCATATTGAAATTTAGGGCTTTCAGAATATACAAAAAATATATTGAAAAAGAAGAACAAAATTGGAGGACTCATACTTTCCAATTTCAAATCATACTACAAAGCTGTAATAAGGCGATGTGGTACTAGCATAAGAATAGACATACAGTTCAGTGGAATAGAATCAAGAGTCCAGAAATAAATCCTCACATTTACAAGCAATTAATTTTCAGCAGGGGTGGCAAGACAATTCAATGGGAAAATAATAGTCTTTTCAACACATGATTCTGGGATAAATGGATAACCACATGCAAAGCAATGACGTTGGACCCCTGCCTCCTCCCATATACAAAAATGAACTCAAACTGGATCAAAGGCTTAGATGTAAGAGCTACAACTATAAAATCGTTAGAAGAAAAAGTAAGGTTATATCTTCATGATCTTGGATTTGACAATGAAACAACAACAAAAGCACAGGAAAGAAAAGGAAAAAATAAACTTGATTTGGTCAAAATTAAAAACTTGTGTTCTTCAAAGAACACCACCGAGAAAATGAAAAGACAACCTACAGAATGGGAGAAAATTTTTGCAAAAGGGATTGTATATAGAATGTATAAAGAATCCTTATAACTCCATAATAGAAAGACAAATAACCCAAATATAACATGGACAAAGGATCCGAATAGATATATTTCCATGGAGAAGATATACAATGGCCAATAAGCCGATGAAAAGATGCTCAACACCATTAACCATCAGGAAATATAAATCATAACCATAATGAAACAGCACTTCACAACCTCTAAGATGGCTAAAATAAAAAAAAACCCAGAAAATAACAAGTGTAGATGAGGATGTGGAGAAATCGGAACCCTCATACACTGCTGGTGGAAACGTAAAATGGTGCAGCCACTTTGGAAAAGTTTGTCGCTTCTTCAAAAGATTGAACATAGACTGACCATATGACCCAACAATTACAATCCGACAGCACTTCACAACCTCTAAGATGGCTAAAATAAAAAAACCCCAGAAAATAACAAGTGTAGACGAGGATGTGGAGAAATCGGAACCCTCATACACTGCTGGTGGAAACGTAAAATGGTGCAGCCACTTTGGAAAACAGTTTGTCGCTTCTTCAAAAGATTGAACATAGACTGACCATATGACCCAACAATTACAATCCTACATAATATATCTAAGAGAAATGAAAATCTATTACTCAAAAACGTGTACAAAAATGTGCATAACAGCTTTATTTATAACCAGCAAAAGGTGGACACAATCCAATGTTTAACAACTGATGAATGGATAAACACAACGTGGTATATATCAATACAGTGGAATATTATTCAAGAATAGAAATAAAATACCGATACATGCTACAACATGGATAAACTTTGAAAATATTATTCCAAGAGAAAGAGGCCATTTACAAAAGACCACATATTGTGTGATTCCATTTAAGTTAAATGTCCAGAAGAGGCAAATATATATATAAAGTTGATTACTGGTTACCTAGGGCTGTGTGGAAAAGGGGGTTGGAGATGAGGAGTCACTGCTAGTGGGTACAAGGCTTATTTCTGGGGTAATGTAAATTTTCAAAATTGATTGTGAGGGTTGCACAATTCTGTGAATATATACACTTTAAATAGTTGAATTGTATGGTATATGAATATATCTCAATGAAGCCATTATTAAAAGAGAGGGTGCTGAGAGAACATGCCGGTCAGATGGCAGAGGCAGTTATGGGGAAGAGCTAGGGAAGCCTTCGTCAAGAGGCGGGATCATAATCTAGGGATGGAAAAAGTTTAGTAATATGGAGGGTGGGAAGGATTTGTTAGAGAAGCAATAGGATTAGGAATTTCATAAATATCCAAAGAGAGTTGAGTGATGAGGGGGGAATGATGGATGTTAGGGATCTGAGGAAATGCAAAATATCCGCCTACCATGCTTGCAAATATTCACCTGCTTGCAATGATTTTAATTGCGTCTTTTCCTCTTTGCAAAGTGGAAAATTGCATATTTGATTTAATATCTGCTTGTGTCCTGGAAGACAGTCATTTTTTTGACACTGAAATACAGCCAGTTGGAATCATTGGGTGCTTAGGATTTGTGATTGCACCAGACCTTGCTTTTTACCTCAAGGAGAGAAATGACTGGAAATTTACTGACCTCAAACCATTTTTATACAAAAATGAAACAGATTTTAAGAGTCCTTTCCTGCAACGTAACAAAATTTCACAACTATAAATCAAGCTTTTTCTGTCAAAATATGTTCCTGTGATTTGACCTTTCTTGTGATTTATTTAAAATTAATGGCACTGGGTAATGATGAACGTGCTAATAAAATCGATTTGATCATCACATACTGTCCTGTACACAAATACTGATAGTCAACTCTGTATCCCATAAATATGTATAATCATGTTTCAATTTAAAAAATAAATTTTAAAAAATAAATAAAATGTAAAATAAAATAAAATTAATGGCATTGGTCTGCTATTTAAGGATGGTTTTGACTTAGAAACCTTTCAGAAATTCCACTTTTGAGAATTTTATTCTAGTTTAGTCAGCTGGACAGTGCTCTTGCTATTTATCACTTTAGTTTTGTAGTTTCCACTTCTAAGGAGACTTGATCTATTTGACTGATATATTCCAAGAAAAATGGAAGAGTAATTTAGATCCTCTACCACGAGGGGGTGATAAAAAGTTGTGGGTGTGTATTTGCAGCACTAGCTTTAATATCCTCATTCCTATACACCCAGCATTGAGGTAAGTACTGGAGACATGAAGGTGTGTAGTTAAGACAAGGAAAGTCTTCTGTGGCTGAAAAGATTTCATGAATCAGTCCTAGTATTCTTCTATGCTTTGTCAAGGTGCAGTCTCAGAATCCTTCTCAACATATTATTCCATCCATCTACTAAAAATTGATCAGAATTGGCACGTTGGATAAATATTTGCTATTCCTCATGTAAGCCCAAACTTGGTATCATATCACATAGCCATCAGTTAATTTCGATGTCTCTCACTGTGACTTTACTAGCTTCTACTTTACACCTAGCCTTGATTTCATGGCTATATAATTTTTAGCCATGTAAAGATTATAGATGGTCAAGCTAAAGAAATATTTATAGAGTGTTAAGGGGTTGAAAATTCAAATGTCTTCAGAGGAAAAGCAGGCAGCAGGCAAAGAGTAGAGCCTAAAGTGGGCACATGGATGGATGAGCAGGAGTGTGGATGTTCCAACTAAAGGCATTCAAGTTCAAACTTAAAAAAAGAAATCTGGTAAACAATTACAGTAACTCAAAGAAACAAAAACATTCCACAGTGCCTATGGGCTTTTCTGACCTTCCAAAATCTCAAACTGTTCTAACACACCATTTTACAGATGAGTCTCATAGAGTGTCATGACTTAGGAGGCTGTCCAGTTTGGGAATATACAGGTTGGATTTTAGAGTCAGACTGACCTGGTTTGTATCCTAGGACCACCCTTGGCTAGATGTATGATTTTGGAAATAATGGCTGCTGTAAACTCTCCATTACCTCATATACACATCTACAGGGAGCACTTGGCCCAGGGCCTGGTACGTTAAGCGCTGCTTTTGAACAGGGCCACATACAAATTGTTGGTTACAAATTTGGAAGATTCCCCATCAACTTGAGATTTTTACGTTGAGGAATTCTACCACCAGACTTCTGGTCATTGTGTGTACAGCACCCAGGTGCTGCTTCTAAGCTACAAAGAAGAGGATCGGAAAAAGAGGAGACATGATCAAGGAGATGATTTAAATTTTGGGATGGTTTGTGGCACAGCACAAGGCTCCCTTTAGCCTGATGTTGTTTCTCAGGAGCATCTGTTTTGCCTTAAGCATGGGCTTCCTTTAGGGAATGTTTTTAAAGGAAGTTGATCTTTTCCTCAGGTTTCCCCCAACTCTGCCATGTGGTTCAGCAGAGGCCAGTGGCATTCAGAGTTTGTGCACAAGCAATTCTGCCTCCTGGGAGCACAAATTTACCAAGAACGAGCATGGACTGATGAATGGCTGTCAGGAGGGAACAATTTTCCATCAATTCAAATCTAGAACAGATTTGAACTAATGCCCTGGAATTAAAAAGCCATACTGTCTCTGGGTGAATAGCGAATGCAGTTTGCAAATGCAGTATTAAGCATATTGCCTGGATAGGTTTTATGTTACAGCATACACTTCTCTAGAGTGTTAAACATTTTATGAATGTTTGTTGGCTGTTTGGGTACAATATGGCTTTTATTAGATTATATTCACAATTCTGAGGAAATGTTGTCCCTGATATATTTATATAGTGTGGGCTTTCAGTACCATGCTTTTATAGAGCATCCACTCAATCAATTCAGGGTGGTGATACTTACAATTAATCACTTATAATTAAATAATTTTTAATGTGTTTAATGGAGAGAGGCAGTGTGCTATAATGGTAAGAGTACAGACATTGAAATCAGAGGGACAAATTTCAGCTGTTTGCCCGTTGTGTGACTTCCACAAGTCACTTAAATCTCTCTTTATCTGTTAAGTGGTCATAATGACATTTCCCAGGGCAGGACTGTTAGGAGGTTTAAACTCATAATGAGTGTTGAGGACCTAGCTCGGTGTCTGGACTCAGTAGGTGTTCTGAACATCATATCATCTTCCTCTACTCTCTAATGCCTGGATGAACAAAAATACTGAATTGCACTTGTACAGTCAGGAACAGCAATGCATGCATTAGGTATCTTCAGTTCAGAGGAGCAATCTTCATCAGTTTTCCTATAACATTGCAAGTGCTGGGAAGCACAACCAACAGAGAACTGAGGAAATCGTGTTTTTAACTTTCCAGGGCTTTCCAATGATCTGTGATATTCTGCACTGGAAAAGTGCAAAATTAAAAACAAAAATTATTTTTAAAAACTTCAAAGGGATTCAGTAACTGGTGATGACAAAAACATCAGATTTGATTTACAACACTGGTAGTTAGACATGCCAAAGGGCCAGGTGTGATGGCTTCCTTGGGGTAACTGGGAAAGGGATTCAGTAACTGGTGATGACAAAAACATCAGATTTGATTTTCAACACTGGTAGTTAGACATGCCAAAGGGCCAGGTGTGATGGCTTCCTTGGGGTAACTGGGACCCAGACTGCCCAGAAAGATCATCAGCCCTCAGATCCACTGAGAGACCCCAGTATGGGCTTTCTGTGTTCATCTATTCTGCTGGACGGGGCTGTGTCTGCAATGATTTGAGAGCAGATGCCTTCCTAACTAATGAGCTCAGCCCCAAATTGTCTCCCTCCCTTACCTGCTGAAATACTCATAATTGCCTTGAGTTTCATCTTCCCTTTATGTGAAGGTATTTTTCTAAACCAGCTACAACTTTCTCTTTCCCTCATTAAAACAAAACATTTCTGAGAGAAAAGTTTTCTAGTATTACCTCCTTTGCTATGTCAGATTTCTGGTTTCTAGTGAATCACAGGAACATTTGAGAGTCCCTACTGGTGGAGGGACCCTGGGGGTGAACCACGTGTAATTTTAGCAGCCAAATATATGATACATTCACTTACATGGTAGCCCTGAAGACAAAATCGATCTATCGTACTTTGCCATTTTGCTAGAGACATCCTAGTACAACTTGTCTCCAGCATGTAAGGAGTTTCTGTACCAACTGACTGGCATGGAAAGGCCAGACCAGAAGGGAGGATGCCGTTATTTATTCCCTCTACACCTGCTTCTTATTTGGCCTTAACAAAAGCATTAATTACTCCCAGGTAAAAATACACACGTCCTTTAATCCCAATTGTGTTCATAGAGTGCCACTGTGAACACACTGAATCATTTTGTTTGGAGATTCAAAGAAGAGAGAAAAGGCATTTAGCAGCTTCTTACAAGGTCGTCAGTACAGGGCAAAAAGATCTCCAGCAAGAACATTAACTCAATTTGCTGTAGCTCAGAAACTCACTAAATCCCTTTCCAGTTTTGTGGGAATGGTTTGTGTATTCTGTAAATTCCGTGGCGACCTTCTGTTTTGTTTTGTTTTGTTTTGGCAGGGCTGAAGGAAAACTACAATGGGGGTAATTTTCCATACTTTTACCATAAATTTTTAATTACCCATCAGGAAAGAAAAAGAGCAGTAAATTGAATGTTCTGCCCTGACGAGAGACACATGCAGAGAGGAAGGAAACTCACAAGGCCCTTAATGACATCATTGACAAAAAAAGTCTTAGAAACCATCAGCGCTGCCAATCAGACTCAACTGAGTAGGTATGTGAAGGAAATTAATTGATTCCTGTTTTTTTATGAGAGTGGAAAGGGGATTAGAAATAACGAATAGCTGTTTTCGCCTTGACACATGTCCTCAAACTTGCAAACAGAAGTGCCCTAAAGTATTTTCTGAGAGAACTAGTTTAACTAAGTGAAGGGACATCTTTGGTAGTTTTTGTTTTTAATTGGAAGGGAAGGGTTTTTGTATTTTACTTTATTTTATTTTTTAAAAAAGTGGTAATATGTGAATGCTGAAGTTTGAATTATGTAACTGTATCCTAAGAATCTATATGATGCCTTTTATATGTTGTGACTTCTCTTACAATTTTTACCTCTACTTTTCATGTTAGTCAAATCAAGATTGTATAAAAAGTTGTGCATTTAATTTCATAATAGTTGTAAATGTATTGAGCATTACTTTGTGGCAGGCATTGTACTAACAAGTCTGATCTTATACGAGATCAAAAGAGGTAGGTGTTCTCATTTTTATTTTACAGATCAAGAAACAAGTTTGAAGATACGCAAAGTGGAAAAAAAAAATAGGTTCCGTGGAATATTTGTGATTTGAACCCAGACCATCTGATTCCAAAGTCTGTGGAGTTAACACAACCCCAAACATGTAATATCCTTTGGAACAAAATACTCCTTTACTTTATTTTACAGGGACTAAGTTCAAGAGAGTGAGGCTGTTAGAGGAAGAAAACAAAAATACCAAAAAGATGTTGGCACTTGAAAAAATGAGTCAGGACCATTGGCTTTCTGATACCTGTTTTCAAATCATTTTAACTTTGCATTTCAGTTTTGTTCTTTCACTAATTCCATGACAATGTCCCTGACTTTGGGTTTTCTCACCTGTAAAAGATGGAGTTGGATCAAATGACCCTTGAATTCCTTCAGTTTCTAACATTCTATAAATACACGTGGTTCTTGCCTTCAAGAAGCTTACCATTTCTAAGCAGGTATAGAGATACTAGCAATGCACAAGGAAAATAGAAGTTCAAGTGAATAACTGAAATATCTCTTAAGGTGGTCTTAGAGTCATTGCTAAACGAATGGTAAAAACTGTAAGGAAGGCGGAGAGATGACATAACACTAGTGTCATCAGAAAAGATTTCCCCAAGGGGATAAACTTAACCCGGACTTTTAAAAAATTCAGCACAAGCGGACTTAAAAAAATTTACAAGATGGATACATACCCTCTGTAGTACGTCAAAGGCTATAAGCGTGTATGAAATTGAAAGAAACCCAGGACGGGAACAAAGTTTTGTAGCAAAAGCCTTTCCCTAGTACAGGATGGTTTTTCATTTTGCTGTGTTCCCATGAATGTTTCACACATATTGTATCTGACGTATCTCCACACTTGGCACAGTGCCTGCACTGATGATGCATTTAATAAATATTTGGCTGAATAAACTTTGGCACAATTTTGAGGTATTTCTTCATTCATTAAAAAAAAAAA
>NW_007727841.1:309688-311494 GCF_000696425.1 Galeopterus variegatus | reverse complement strand
AAATGCAAAGATTCAAGTGATATCAGTCCTGCCTCTGTAGTCCTGTTCATAAATGTCTGAAGTATAACGTGAAGAATGTCACTAGAGACATTTTGTAATTGAGACTTTGTCAATTTGGATAGACCAGAAGGAGGAGTAAAGACGAGGCAGAATGAGCAAAGATAACTCCAGATAACTAGGGGATTTTTTTCCCTAATCTATTCCTCAGTTCTGAAGGTAGATCAGTTTCCCTAGGGCTTACATGTTGATTCTTAAATTTCCTCCACTATTCCAGGATCTTGTAAAGCTGTATACAAGAGACTAAGATCACTTCCTGACTTTTGGGTGGAGGTGTACCTAATTCTAGAAGAATGCAGAATATGTATGAAAGCAATGTGGTTATGAGCGTTGGTTCCCATCATAGACTGAACAAGAACGTGGATGCAAATGCTGATCTGAGATTGAGGGGAAAATGGAGAGAGAAGGCTGAAAGAAAATGGGGTGGTCTTTTTATTTCCATTTATCACTTCGTAAATAATTAAGCATAGGAAGTTTAGGTGAGCGATGGTACCATTTTTAAATTAATCCCTTCACTTTTTTGACAAACACAAATGGAGTGCTTACAGTGTCCAAGACACTGTGCTAAGCTCTAGACCCTCCGGAGACTCACCATTTGTGTAAACCTTGAGAAAGAATATGCAGTGTATAAATTTGCTAGCGCCACCGTAATAAAGTATTACAGACTGGGTGGCTTAGACAACAGCAATTTATTTTCTCACAATTCTAAAGGCTAGAAGTTTGAGATCAAGATGTCGGTAGCGTTGGTTTCTTTTGGAACCTCTCTCTTTGGCTAGTACATGCCTGTCGTTTTCTGTCTTCACATAGATTTCCTCTGTGTGTTGTCTGTGTGCTTATCTCCTCTTCTTATAAGGATACCAGTCATCTCGGATTAGGGCCCACCCATATGATCTCATTTTACCTTAATTACCTCTTTAAAGTCTTTATTTCTAAATACAGTTACATTTTGAGGTATTGGGGATTAGGGCTTCAATATATGAATTTGGAGGGGCTACAATTCAGCCCATAAAACAAAGCTTCAAGCTTCTAGCCTCAATTCCAGAAAGGGAGGAGTATGGAGGTGTTTATTTCATTTAATATATTTTTTCTAGCTTTAACAGGTAAGTAAATATATGTTCTCCTGACAAATTAAAAAGCAGCTCAAAAAATCCAAATCATTAAAATTTTCCATTCACTCAGGATGTTGTTATTTGATAACAATAGTGATTTTTCAATTTCATGGCACTAAGCTACATTAACTAGCCTTGACTGTTTTGTTTACTAAGTCCTTAGTTACAGCCTGGACTTGAAGTAGAGTGCCTTGCTCTGGAAATGTGTACACATTGTACAAGCTCTAAAAGAGGAAAAAAACACAATACTTTGCTGGCTTTAGGCTGAAGTTTACTCTAAAGGAAGATTTTAACTGTGTTAAAAAGCGGAACAGGTGATGCTGAACAATTTTCTTCCAATGGACATAGATGAAATGTTTGGACATGGATAAGAGGAAATGTTGTGATTTGGCATTGAGAGGAACGATGTGACATTAGGGTTGTTAGTTATGTTCATCAACAGGAACCTACATGCTTGTTACAGGCACTTCTGGACATTTTCATCTCTGACCTCAGTAATGACCTGTAGAGCCTGTGTGAAATGATGAAAGATTATGCAAAATTTCATTTCTGTGCCAATTTTAGTATTATAACAGAGTGGTAATTTTTTTTTTTCCTTTTTGTCTTTTTTACTGACCGGTAACGGGATCGCAACCCTCGG
>NW_007727841.1:305912-309223 GCF_000696425.1 Galeopterus variegatus | reverse complement strand
GCAGGAACCGGTCTCCACATGGGATCCGAACCCTCGGCGGGAGCGCCGCCGCGCTCCCAGGAGGCGCACTCTCCAGTTCGCCACCGGGCCGGCCCATAACAGAGTAGCAATTTTAATAAAAAACCATCTGTAATTTGTTCATGGAACACTAGATTGGAGTTATTTTAAATGGTACAACCTATATATTTTAAATCTAATAATGCTATTAACTTGATTTTTCCATCAGGAAAAAATGATTTTGCATAAAACATTCATAGGATAGGAGAACTGTATGAGATAGTATAAGGCATAGTTTAACTCCCTTGTCTTACAGGTGAAAAACCTCAGCCTAGCATATTTTCATCTCTCTCTCAAGGTAATCCTGTGAATTTGTGGAAGAACCAGATTCAGCCTGTCTTAGTTAGCTCAAGTTGCTATAACAAAAATATCATAAACTGGGTGACTTAAATAACAAAACTTTATTTCTCAAAGTTCTGGAGGCAGGAAGTCTAAGATCAGGGTGTCAGTATGATTAGGTTCTGGTGAGGACTCTCTCCCTGGTTTGCAGATGGCTGTCTCCTTGCTGTGTCCTCACATGTGGAGGAGCAGAGAGAGAAGAAACAAGATCTCTCCTGTCTCTTCTTATAAGGCCACTAATCCCATAATGGGGTTCCCCCCTCATGAGCTAATTATCTCACAAAGGATCCATTTCCAAATACCATAACATTGGGGAATAGCGTTTCAACATATTTTGGGGCGACATGAACATTCAGTCCTTAGCGGAACCCCAAGGTTTCCTAACTCCCTGTTTAGGGTTTACTACAGCCATAGATTCACAGAGCATTTGTGCTAAACAAGACCTTGAAAGCCATGGAATTCAATCCTCTTGTTACAATTAATTAATTAATTGCTATTAATTAAGGACCTTGAGGGCCAGGAAGGTGAGAAAATCTGCTTGGGGTTACAGGGAATGAAGACAGAACTAGGAACTGGTGTCTGAGAATCCTCCTCCAGGATTTCTTACAGGTTGTCCTGAGTTCACATTGTGCCCAGAGCTAGTGGAAGAGGCTCCTGTGGTCTTTCTCTCACAGGGTAAGGGAGCATGGGGCTTGGGGTTCTTCTTCTTGGAATCTTTAACTTCCTTTCACACAAAGGGAAGAAGATAGGACAGGGCTTAGAGATTCTACTGAGAAAGTAGCTAAGGTTACAGTTTTAATTAAGTGCGATGGATCAATTGAGTAAGTGATCAATTGGTCAACTATTGAATGCATGCTGGTAGGTCAGGATAAAAAGCAAACAAACAAACAAAAAACCACAAAAACACAGAAAAATTAATAGACTTTCTATGTTTTCTCTCTGTGCCTATAAGGAAGATCAAAAAACCACAAAAACACAGAAAAATTAATAGACTTTCTATGTTTTCTCTCTGTGCCTATAAGGAAGANGAGATTCTACTGAGAAAGTAGCTAAGGTTACAGTTTTAATTAAGTGCGATGGATCAATTGAGTAAGTGATCAATTGGTCAACTATTGAATGCATGCTGGTAGGTCAGGATAAAAAGCAAACAAACAAAAAAACACAAAAACACAGAAAAATTAATAGACTTTCTATGTTTTCTCTCTGTGCCTATAAGGAAGATAGGTATAAACACTCCAAAACATATATAGAACTTTTCAAAATGGCCAGTTAGGTGAGAGCACAGTGCTATAACATCTAGGTCAAGGGTTCAGGCCCACATGTTGGCCAGCTGCCAAATAATGATAATAATAATAGTACAATAAAAAAAACATACATAGAACTTTTCTACTCACATATTCACTTCACTGTAGTCTCATGGGTAGCCTCCACATCCCCCCTTCTAAACTGAAACCTCCTTGCAGCAAGACTGTGTCTTAGTCATTCTCTCCGAAGTACTTAGCATGCCTAATACCAGTTCTTAATGAACTCACATTCAACAATAATACAAGATGTCATAATACACAAGATGCTATAAGGCTTCTATGAGTAGATCCAAATGTGGGAAACAGGAAATAAAAGCAGTAGCTTAAACCAGTGGAAATGTATTTCTACCCCACATTCAAGAGGTTCATAGGCAGTAGTTAGTGCTCCATGGGGCAAGGGGCTAGACACCTTCTCTCTCATTGCACCGCAGAGTATGGCTTCTATCCCAGAACGGCTGCTGGAACTACAGCACTTACACGTAAACCCTAGCCAGCAGGAAGGAGGATGTGATGAAGAAATTGCATACATCACTTCTGCTTGCATCAGATTTGCTGAGATTTAGCCATGCGAAATGTTATCTTTTTTTTTTTTCAGGGAACCACAGGCCCACCTAAATATCAGGTGTTCAATAACTGATGAACAGGAAAGAACAGGAAGAAAACTGGCAGGTTGACACCACAAGCTCCTGAAAGAAATATTTCACTGTTGTTACTTCAGTATGTATTTTTTTAATTGGGAGGAAGGTCACCAGTCTCTAGTGTTACGATTACAACTGTAGATTTTATAATAAATGTACCTGATTGTACCCTGGCACTGCTGATTACTCTGTGTGTGAGTTTGTTTGAGTTTGGTTAAGGCACTTAACACACAGGACTCTTGGAAAAATTAAGCCACAGTCTCTGGCACATGTGCAGCCTGCAATAAGTGGTGAAGTTTATTGTTATTTTATTTTTATTAATTTCTCTGCTGAGAAACTGTGTACTCCAAAAGATGTCTGGTAAGAGATATATCATTCAATCAGCTGGAGGATGCATGCCTTACAACCTGCAGTCACTATGGTACCAAAACAAGGAGTTATTCTTTGCTTCTGGTTGGTTTGGGGACCCATTGCTGTGAGTATTCTGTATGTATGGATCTGGTCCTGTGGCCCAATGGGAAAGCCCACTCCTCATAGGATTCTCTGTGAAGGAGGGCTAGGTGTCCGGAATAGAAATAGCATGGAGGAATTCCAGAATCTTTAAATATCTTCCCACTGTAAGTTTGTCGATAAAACATATCTTCTCCCCCTATTCAGGAAAAATACAAAGTTTCTGGTACCCCTCTCCACCAATATCACTAGTTGATTGACTTTGAACCAGTTAAGCTATGAAATAGAGTACCAGTTTTGTACCCCCTGCCTTGGCCTGTTTTTAGGCTCTTTTTTAGAGAGGCAAATTGGTATCAATCCATCTGTGGTGACCTCAGCCTGGAAAAAACAGCTCAGTAGAACAAACAATCACTGAGCACCTGCTATGTGGTAGTTTCATTGTATTGTATGGTATTGTATTGAATAGGCATCGTATTGAGCACTGAACATCACTGATGTCTTGTGGGAGAGACAGAATCATGAC
>NW_007727841.1:304084-305369 GCF_000696425.1 Galeopterus variegatus | reverse complement strand
TTTGTACCCCCTGCCTTGGCCTGTTTTTAGGCTCTTTTTTAGAGAGGCAAATTGGTATCAACCCATCTGTGGTGACCTCAGCCTGGAAAAAACAGCTCAGTAGAACAAACAATCACTGAGCACCCGCTATGTGGTAGTCTCATTGTATTGTACGGTATTGTATTGTATAGGCATCGTATTGAGCACTGAACATCACTGATGTCTTGTGGGAGAGACAGAATCATGACAAGTAATCCAAGAGATGAGATGAAAACCTCAGAAAGAGTAATTATAGTGTTATCAGTCAGGTCAAGAAAGTCTGTATATTCACATCTCTACAATACAGTTGGAGATGAACAAACAGAACTCAGTATGGAGAAACTTCTATTAAAGAATGTGCAGGAAAAGCATAAACAGATTTGCATTGTTGCCCTTCTTTTGCCACTAGTTTTGTGACTTCTGTTAGTTTAGTTACCATTTATTGGGTACTTACCACTGCTGAGAGTGAAGCCAGTGCAGTCTGGTTGATTCACAGGAGGGAGGCTGGTAAGCTGACATTACACCAACACGGTCCTAGATGCAATGCTTATGGGTTGCATGACGGTTAGAATTTGTAAAAGAAATCCAAGAACAATTTTCTAATAAGAGTCCCTAGGAAACTATGGTCTGAAAACATTACATGTTTTAGGCTATAGGCATTTATTAATTTAATACAATCTGACTTGCAAGTTAACATAGTGGAGATAGGATGATGCTTGGACTCCAGGACAAGTTTTCCCCCTTAGCTTCTGAGTGATCATGTGAGGGTTACTTAATAACTGTTAGCCCCTGTTTCCTCTTCTGGGAGATTTTTCTGAAGATGAAGTGGAATGATATATGCAAAACACTAGTGTATTGCCTGGTATACTTGCTTGATATTAGTCATCCTTCTCTCCACTCTCCTTCCTTCCTCCCCAAATTGCTCTCATCAGTTGCCAAATTCAGTGGACAACTTTGAGTGCTTGTTTCATAACCCTTTCAACACTTGATCTTGCTGACTATACATTTTTCCGGGTACTCTCTCTCCTACTGCCTTTCACAATGCTGCTA
This sequence comes from Galeopterus variegatus, assembly GCF_000696425.1. Classification (NCBI taxonomy): domain Eukaryota; kingdom Metazoa; phylum Chordata; class Mammalia; order Dermoptera; family Cynocephalidae; genus Galeopterus; species Galeopterus variegatus. The sequence goes on along the minus strand of NW_007727841.1, from coordinate 304,301 downwards.
TCTCAGTGTTTTCTTCACCCCTTTACAATTCTGTCCTTAGTGATCTCAGCTTTCCCCACCAGTCCTTTAAAGACTGGGGTTCTTTATGTTCTGTCTTTACCCTTCTCTTTATATTGTCTTTCTCAGCAAATTAACCTATTTCATGGCTCCATCCATCACAAGTTTCAATCTGTGACTTCTAAATTCATACCTATTTCTCTTGACTTTCCTGAATCCC
>NW_007727841.1:294655-303638 GCF_000696425.1 Galeopterus variegatus | reverse complement strand
CACAAGTTTCAATCTGTGACTTCTAAATTCATACCTATTTCTCTTGACTTTCCTGAATCCCAGTTCCATATTTCTAACAGCCTGCTCTTCTTCCAAATGTCAACATATCTCAACATATTAACTAATGAATTCGCTCCCTCCCTGGTATTTCCTGTCTTAGTCAATGCATGGCCATAGATCAAGCTACCCCTTCTTTACCACTTACCTTAAACTTCCCTTTTAATCAATCACGAAGTCCTGTCATTCGCCTGCAGAATATTCCCCAGACTTTTCTTCCTCCCATTTCTGCTACCACCACCTAGCCCAGTTTTACTTCTCTTCTGTTTTATTTTTGATGACTACGGTGGCCTCCTAATTGATCTCTTTTCCTCCATTCTATTCCCCCTCCAGTCTTTCTGTCAATAATCATTATTAAATTTATATCAATTCATTCCCTCTTGCTTAACTATCTCGAATGGAAAAATGGTGGTTAATAACAGGGAAGTAAAGCCATTTCTACCTCAACTCTATCTCCTGAAACCAACTGAAAAAAAGGAAAGAAAATTTCTTCTTCAAAGAACTTATAAAATATCTACAATCTCCAAACTCTGAAGAATAATTGCTAAACACAGTAAAATTAGGATCTAACTGGGGCAAGACACTTATAGTAAATTTGCATTTCCACAGACATCTCCAAAAAGTGGCAGCACATGGCTGAAGAGCCCATTTTACCTAAAACAGCAATGTGTGGGGTTGTGGGTAGACCGGGAGGGCATCCATGTCCCTGTTCCATACTGCAGGGTGTCATGGGAAGTGGAGCCAAAAGAGAATCCTGCAACATGCCATCTTTACAGGTACTCTCAGATACTCTTGCAGAGAGTGGGTGACACCTTATCAGAGTCAACTGATAAACACAGGCAGACGCATGCACACCAGACACTTGCAACATAAGAGGCTTCACTCATCTGTGTGCCAGATAGAGTTCTTGTTTTTCTGTCAAATAATTCTCCATAAAGGAAAAAAACAATGTAGATAAATCAAAGAAGATGAAAACAGACCATGTGTCAAAAATTGGAAAACAGAGGAAACATTAAAAAGAAGAAAACATAAATAAAAGGAGAAAACATAAATAAAAGAAGAGAACTAAGAGCAAAAATATCTATCATAACAATAAATTTAAGTGAGGGCAAAATCACCTATTAAAAGAAAGACATAAAGAATGAATAATAAAATAAAATCCAGATCTCATACTCTGTAGCAAAATAAACTCTTGATTTGTCAAAAACATCAACATGAAATAGGAAGTCATAAAAGTATGAAAGAAAACATAGATGGATTCTAAAGTAACATTGGTGTGGAAGAGAACTTTCTAAGCTTTGGATAGAGCCCAGAAGCCATAAATGAAATAGTGGTCGATTTGCCTATTTTCTTAATATATAAAGAACTCTTGTAAATCAGCAAGAAAAGATCACAGACTTATAGAAAAATTGGCGAGGAAAATAAAAAAACTGTTTTCAGAGAAAGAAGTACAAATAGTTTATAAGCATATGAATAATATATAAAGAACTCTTGTAAATCAGCAAGAAAAGATCACAGACTTATAGAAAAATTGGCAAGGAAAATAAAAAAACTGTTTTCAGAGAAAGAAGTACAAATAGTTTATAAGCATATGAGCAATTGCTCATCTTCACTCTGTTAAGGAAATGTAAGTCAAAACAAGGAAATAAAAACTATTACTCATCAGATTGGGCAAGATTTAAAAGTTTGATAGATAGCACAGTGATATAAAGGGTATGTGGAAATAGATATAGTCGTATTCTAGTGGTGAGAGTATAGTTACCCTTTTAAAAAATGGTCTAGTTAAAAACAGCTCTCAGATTTTAAAAGCAAATACCCTTTGATCCAACAATTCTGCTTTTAGTAGTTTTTTCTTCTTTCTACTTGATTAATACTCTCACATATTTGCAAAGCCATAAATACAAGGATGGCTTGAAGCCTTGTTTGTAATAAGTCACTGGGAACAACCTAAAAATCTACCAACCAGGGACTGCTAAAATAAAAGATGATGCAACAATCTGAGTGGAATACCATTCAACTATTTAAAATAATAAAGTGAAATTATATATGGCAAAATGGAAATATCTCTATGATACATTGTAAAGTGGGAAAGAAACAAATGCAGTACAGGATATAGATAGTCATTCACTGAAAGACTTATAAGAGTATTTTTCCATGGACGTTTTCTGAAAGGCGAATAAAGATTTGACACTGGTTACTTCTGAGCAGTAGACCCTGTACTCTGGGATAAAGTCAGGGATTGATTTTTTTGTTATATCCTTTTACAGTGTTTGAATATTTTCTTTTATTATGTATATGGTTTTCACAATGAGGATAGAAAATGCTAAACGTAAAATACAAAAGAATGCAAAAGAGAGATGTTCAAATTTACTTAATGAGGCTGCTTTGTTTATAGGATTAAGTCTAGAAGCTCTGACTTAGCAAGCTCCTAGTAAACTAGACTAGTAAACCTGGCCAGCCCCATCTCCCAGCTTCTCTCTCATTTGCCTCTTCTCTCACCATACTTAACCAGTTATTGTTTCTTCAGCTCACCATGGCCTCATCTACCCATTTTGCTTGAAATGTCTCTTATTTCCTCCCAGAAAATGTTACTCACTCATTAAGACCCAGTTCAAATGATGCCTCATCTGTGAGTTCTGACCTGACTATTCCAGAGTATTTCATCCTCCTCTTATAGAGGAGGACAAAATTGTTCTCATCTCACCCAGTCTGAGTCCAAGAAGAACTTGATGAACCTATGTTCTCTAGAGAGTACCCTGTCAGGCCACCAGTTGCTGTGCAAATTGGACCCACTTTCTTGGGAGTTCTGTGAGTGGCGCCTGTGTCTGTTTACAGTTTGGGCTCCAAACATGTCCAGGCAAGTCATTTTATAGAAGGAATAGGAGGCAAGAAGGGTCCAAACACATGTTAACATCACATTCATGTATGTGTTTTATGTAAATTATCTCATTCAGTCTTCATAACATCTCTTCAAAGTAGGTCTTATCCTTGTTTTGTAAGTGAAGAAACCCTCAAAGAGGTTAAGTGAGTTACTCAGAGTTAATGGTGGAATTTGGTTTCAAATTTGGGACTTTCTGGCTCCAAAGCCTGTGCCTGTTCCATTCTCCAGAATTTGTGGTCTGCAGAGGGAGGGAGGGTGAGAATGAGGCAACAGTGCTCCCATGTGAGACACCACATTCCCAAACTCCCTTTTCTCTTCTGATATGGAGGTGAGTATGGACTGGGCTGAGGGTGGGGGCATGGGCTGAGCGTGGAGTAGGGGAAGATGGATCTGTTAATTCTCTGTCTATGGAAGTCCTCGATTTGCTGGATACCCTCCCGACTTAGGCCCTGTCCTTCCACAGGCCAGCTGGGGTGATTCTGCTTTCTGGAATATCTTAGGGCAGATGATGACTAATATTTGGCAAGCTTTGCATTAGGAAATGTGAAACACGTGCCTGTTTGGGGTTCCTTCACATGTTTCTAATCAACCAACCAGATTTTACTTGAATCTTTTATGGCTTCTCTGAAATTTGTAGTGAAATTGGAACCCAAAAGTAACTCTGGACCGATTTGTGGTTGCTATAATAACTATCCCTTTTCCTGGACTTTTTCAACCACTTAGTGGAAATTATTATTGCAGTAAAATGTCTTAGTCATACTTTCCAGGGGGTGAAATTTCTTAGCTTGTCATATAAATAAATATTATATTATGTTATATTAGAGAAATATGTTAGATGGATCTTTGCGTAGAATTATACAAAGGACACACCACCAGCCCCCACCACCCAGCAGAAGGCAAGAGCATACATGAGGTCCTAGGCAGGAGCTAAGGGCAGCCACCACCACCCAGCAGAAGGAAGGAGCATCTACAGAGTCCTAGGAAACAGCCAAGAGCAGCCCTCACCAACCACATGAAGCAAGAACACACACAGGGTCCTAGGCAGAGCCCCCCAACTTGGCAGAAGGCATGAGCATGCCAAAAACCCAACATCCATGTGTGTGGCCTACCACAGCCATTGCCACAACCATGGCTGCCATGAGTGGCTAACTGCCACAGTTGCAGTCACAGCCACCATGCAGGCAACTCACCAGCCTCTCAACTGCACTGACACAAAAAGAGTCACCAGCAAAGACTGCAAAAAGAAGAGGAAGTCTCTCTCCTCAAAGTAAGAGAAGAAGCAATTGCTCTACCAGATGACCAGACATCAATGTAGAGATACTAGAAATATGAAAATCCAAGAAAATATGACTTCACCAAAAGAATACAGTAATTCTCAAATACCCAACCCTATAGAGCAGGAAACCCTTGAAATGACTGAAAAGGAGTTCCAAGAAACAATCTTAAGGCACTTGATGAAATATGAGAAGACTTAGACAATATAATGAAATGAGAAAAAAATGTAGGATACAAAGGAGGAAATTTACAAAAGGATTAATTCCGTAAAAAAGAATGTAGCAGAACTCACGGAACTGAAGGAGTCATTCAACCAAATAAAAAACACAACTGAGAGCTTAAGCAGTAGGCTAGAACAAGCAGAAGAAAGAATTTCTGATGTTGAAGATAGTCTTTTTGAAATAACCCAGGCAGACAAAAAAAGTAAAAAAGAATTTTAAAAAATTAAGGAAATCTAAGAGAGCTAGCTGACAATCTTAAGTGCACAAACATTCGAATCAAGGGTATTACAGAAGGGGAGGAAAAAGAAAAAGTCATTGAAAAACTATTAAGTGAAATAATAATGGAAAACTTCCCAGGTATATAGAGAGACATGGGCCTTTAGATCAAGGGGGCTTAAAGATCCCCAAACAGATTCAATTCAAAAAGATCTTTTCTGAGACACATTATAGTCAAACTGGCAAAGCTCAAAGACAAAGAGAGAATCCTAAAAGCAGCAAGAGAAAAGTATCATCGCCTATAAGAGAGCCCCTGTCAGATTAAGAGCAGACTTCCCAGCAGAAACTCTATAGGCCAGAAAAAAATTGGATAATATATTCAAAATACTAAAAGAAAAAAACTACCCACCCAAAATACTATACCCAGCAAGGCTATCCTTCCAAAATGAGGGAGAATTAGTGTATTTTCCAGACAAGCAAAAGCCATGGGAGTTCACCACCATAAGATCAGCCCCACAAGAAAACCTCAAGGGAGTCCTGCATCTGAAATCTGAAAAATGACAAACAGTACCATGAATACACAAGAAAGAACAGAACCCACTGGAAAAACAAAAATGCAAATGAGAAATATAAAGAAACTAATCTTACCACCTCACAAAATCAACAAACATCAAAGACAAACAATAAAAGGGGAAGAAAAGAACAAAAGATTTTTTAAACATCTGAATGAAAATTGATAAAACACTAGGAGTAAGACAATACCTTTCAGTAACAACACATAATGTAACTGGGTTAAACTCCCTGCTCAAAAGTCATATGCTGACCGATTGGATTAAAAAGCCAGACTCAATGATATGCTGCCTTCAAGAGACTCACCTCACCTGTGAAGACACACACAGATTAATAGTGAAGGGATGGAAAGAGATATACCAGAGAGAATCCTAAAAGCAGCAAGAGAAAAGTATCATCGCCTATAAGAGAGCCCCTGTCAGACTAAGAGCAGACTTCCCAGCAGAAACTCTATAGGCCAGAAAAAAATTGGATGATATATTCAAAATACTAAAAGAAAAAAACGACCCACCCAAAATACTATACCCAGCAAGGCTATCCTTCAGAAATGAGGGAGAATTAGTGTATTTTCCAGACAAGCAAAAGCCATGGGAGTTCACCACCATAAGATCAGCCCCACAAGAAAACCTCAAGGGAGTCCTGCATCTGAAATCTGAAAAATGACAAACAGTACCATGAATACACAAGAAAGAACAGTACCCACTGGAAAAACAAAAATGCAAATGAGAAAGATAAAGAAACTAATCTTACCACCTCACAAAATCAACAAACGTCAAAGACAAACAATAAAAGGGGAAGAAAAAAACAAAAGATTTTTTAAACACCCGAATGAAAATTGATAAAACACTAGGAGTAAGACAATACCTTTCAGTAACAACACATAATGTAACTGGGTTAAACTCCCTGCTCAAAAGTCATATGCTGACCGATTGGATTAAAAAGCCGGACTCAATGATATGCTGCCTTCAAGAGACTCACCTCACCTGTGAAGACACACATAGATTAATAGTGAAGGGATGGAAAGAGATATACACAAGTGTAAGCCAAAAATGAAGAGTAGCTATTCTTGTATTGGATAAAAGAGACTTTAANGTGAAATTTCTTAGCTTGTCATATAAATAAATATTATATTATGTTATATTAGAGAAATATGTTAGATGGATCTTTGCGTAGAATTATACAAAGGACACACCACCAGCCCCCACCACCCAGCAGAAGGCAAGAGCATACATGAGGTCCTAGGCAGGAGCTAAGGGCAGCCACCACCACCCAGCAGAAGGAAGGAGCATCTACAGAGTCCTAGGAAACAGCCAAGAGCAGCCCTCACCAACCACATGAAGCAAGAACACACACAGGGTCCTAGGCAGAGCCCCCCAACTTGGCAGAAGGCATGAGCATGCCAAAAACCCAACATCCATGTGTGTGGCCTACCACAGCCATTGCCACAACCATGGCTGCCATGAGTGGCTAACTGCCACAGTTGCAGTCACAGCCACCATGCAGGCAACTCACCAGCCTCTCAACTGCACTGACACAAAAAGAGTCACCAGCAAAGACTGCAAAAAGAAGAGGAAGTCTCTCTCCTCAAAGTAAGAGAAGAAGCAATTGCTCTACCAGATGACCAGACATCAATGTAGAGATACTAGAAATGTGAAAATCCAAGAAAATATGACTTCACCAAAAGAATACAGTAATTCTCAAATACCCAACCCTATAGAGCAGGAAACCCTTGAAATGACTGAAAAGGAGTTCCAAGAAACAATCTTAAGGCACTTGATGAAATATGAGAAGACTTAGACAATATAATGAAATGAGAAAAAAATGTAGGATACAAAGGAGGAAATTTACAAAAGGATTAATTCCGTAAAAAAGAATGTAGCAGAACTCACGGAACTGAAGGAGTCATTCAACCAAATAAAAAACACAACTGAGAGCTTAAGCAGTAGGCTAGAACAAGCAGAAGAAAGAATTTCTGATGTTGAAGATAGTCTTTTTGAAATAACCCAGGCAGACAAAAAAAGTAAAAAAGAATTTTAAAAAATTAAGGAAATCTAAGAGAGCTAGCTGACAATCTTAAGTGCACAAACATTCGAATCAAGGGTATTACAGAAGGGGAGGAAAAAGAAAAAGTCATTGAAAAACTATTAAGTGAAATAATAATGGAAAACTTCCCAGGTATATAGAGAGACATGGGCCTTTAGATCAAGGGGGCTTAAAGATCCCCAAACAGATTCAATTCAAAAAGATCTTTTCTGAGACACATTATAGTCAAACTGGCAAAGCTCAAAGACAAAGAGAGAATCCTAAAAGCAGCAAGAGAAAAGTATCATCGCCTATAAGAGAGCCCCTGTCAGATTAAGAGCAGACTTCCCAGCAGAAACTCTATAGGCCAGAAAAAAATTGGATGATATATTCAAAATACTAAAAGAAAAAAACGACCCACCCAAAATACTATACCCAGCAAGGCTATCCTTCAGAAATGAGGGAGAATTAGTGTATTTTCCAGACAAACAAAAGCCATGGGAGTTCACCACCATAAGATCAGCCCCACAAGAAAACCTCAAGGGAGTCCTGCATCTGAAATCTGAAAAATGACAAACAGTACCATGAATACACAAGAAAGAACAGTACCCACTGGAAAAACAAAAATGCAAATGAGAAAGATAAAGAAACTAATCTTACCACCTCACAAAATCAACAAACGTCAAAGACAAACAATAAAAGGGGAAGAAAAAAACAAAAGATTTTTTAAACACCCGAATGAAAATTGATAAAACACTAGGAGTAAGACAATACCTTTCAGTAACAACACATAATGTAACTGGGTTAAACTCCCTGCTCAAAAGTCATATGCTGACCGATTGGATTAAAAAGCCGGACTCAATGATATGCTGCCTTCAAGAGACTCACCTCACCTGTGAAGACACACATAGATTAATAGTGAAGGGATGGAAAGAGATATACACAAGTGTAAGCCAAAAATGAAGAGTAGCTATTCTTGTATTGGATAAAAGAGACTTTAAACCAAAATCCATCAAAAGAGACAAAGAAGGCCATTATATAGTAATAAAGGGGTCTATCCAGCAAGAAGATATAATGATAACAAATATATATGCACCCAACACTGGACCACCCAGATATATAAAGCAAACATTATTAGGCCTAAAGAAAGAGATAGACCCCAATATGATAATCATAGGGGACTTGAATACCCTACTCTTAGCACTAGACAGATCATCTAAGCAACAAATCAGCAGAGAAACACAGGATTTAAAATATACTTTAGACCTACTGTACTTGGCAGATATCTACAGAACATTTCATCCAACAACTATAGAATATACATTCTGTATAGAATAGAATAGACCATATGTTAAGTCACAAACCAAGTCTCAACAAATTTGAAAAAACTGAAATCATTTCAAGCATTTTTTAAGACCATAACAGATTAAAACTAGAAATCAATAACAAGTGAAATTCTGGAAACTATACCAACACATGGAAATTAAATAACAAGTTCCTGAATGACCTATGGGTCCAAAAAGAAATTAAAAAGAAAAATCAAAAAAATTTCATGAAACTAATGAAAACAAAGACAAATCATACCGAAATCCCATGGGATACTGCAAAAACAGTACTAAGAGGGAAATTTATTACAATAATGCTTACATCAAAATAAAAAGATTTCAAATTAATGACCTATGCTACAACTTAAAGAACTAGAAAAACAAGAGCAATCCAATCCAAACATTAGTAGAGGTAA
>NW_007727841.1:291155-293003 GCF_000696425.1 Galeopterus variegatus | reverse complement strand
AGGTCAAGAGAGCATGCATCCTGTCTCAATGCCTAGCTATTGCAACCTCGAGCACAGAAGCACGTATTAGGCCAATAAGGGCTAAGGAAAGGTTCCCGCAGACACCCCCACCCTACTTCCTCCCGGCACTGTCTTAGGCTGCCACATTAATAAGCCCTTGTGGGCCTATAATGGAGCTGCTTGTAATGTCACTTAAGGTGGCGTTAGTTTTTAAGGCCCGACATCTGCCCCTTTTGGTTTTAATAAGGCAGCTGGAGGCGGCTAACCTTCCCAGCCTCGCCTCCATTCCCTCTGGTGGCTGTTCCTGTCTTAGGTTGTTTCCCTCTGGAAAACTTACCCATCATTGACTATACAGCCAAGCGGGGGCGGGGTGGAGCCTTACAGATTGGCGTTGATTTTTTAAAGGGCCATATTGACCCAAGGGCTGTCAGGGCTTTCATTATGGGCCACCTCCTCTACCACCTGGGTGAGCATTACGAGAGAAGTTGTGTTGTGCCTTGTAAGGGACACAACCTGATGAATGGCATAAGGCCCCAAGATGAAAATGGCTAGGGGGCCTGGCAGGGAGGACAGCAGGGTGGTGAGCCATGGGGAACTTGAAAGCCAGCTTTAGAACCAATTACTATTAGCTTCGTGTTCTTTTTTTTCGCTTTTCTATCCTTCTCTAAGCTTAGCTAGGGAATCCTTGACCACTCCAGAGTGGTCGGCGTAGAAGCAGCACTTTTCTTTGAGGGAGGCGCATAATCCTCCTTGCTGTAAGAACAACAGGTCTAGTACACGTCGATTCTGTAAAACAGTCTGACACGCAGGCGGATTACTTCACAGCGACTACCGCTGTTGTGGGGGCCACTCCACTGGTTGATCACCCTTCGTGGACCTTCTTTCAGGACTGAGCAGCCGGGGGCCTTACTTGCTCACCTTTCACCCACGAGTTTTAATAAATGCCTCACACGGGGCACCACTCTGTCAGGTCCGCCACTGGCCGACCCGAACAGCCCTTAGCCTCGTTCCTTTCGGTGGGCGAGCGAACAGCCCGGGATTCCTCTTTCCCTCCTGTCCCCCTTAGAAGGAGATGGGGGAAAAGAGCCCTGAAGAGAGGTGAGCACAGCCACCGGCCCCAAACCAGCCCCGTTAAAGGACACTCAGATGCGGCAGGGGCTCTGTCGAGGCAGTTCCGTTTATTACCACACAAGCACTTGCTTTTAAAGGNCCAAACATTAGTAGAGGTAAAGAAATAACTAAGATCAGAGCAGAACTAAATGAAATATGTCGGGTCCGCCACTGGCCGACCCGAACAGCCCTTAGCCTCGTTCCTTTCGGTGGTCGAGTGAACGGCCTGGGATTCCTCTTTCCCTCCGGTCCCCTTTAGAAGGAGATGGGGGAAGAGAGCCATGAAGAGAGGTGAGCACAGCTGCTGGCCCCAAACCAGCCCCGTTAAAGGACACTCAGACATGGCAAGGGCTCTGTCGAGGCAGTTCCGTTTATTTCCACACAAGCACTTGCTTTTAAAGGCAAATAGGGAGGGGAGGTTTTTTACATAATCTTATCAGCTTAAAGGTCAAGAGAGCATGCATCCTGTCTCAATGCCTAGCTATTGCAACCTCGAGCACAGAAGCACGTATTAGGCCAATAAGGGCTAAGGAAAGGTTCCCGCAGACACCCCCACCCTACTTCCTCCCGGCACTGTCTTAGGCTGCCACATTANTGTTTCCCTCTGGAAATCTTACCCATCATTGACTATCCAGCCAAGCGGGGGCGGGGTGGAGATTTACAGATTGGCGTTGATCTTTTAAAGGGCCATATTGACCCAAGGGCTGTCAGGGCTTTCATTATGGGCCACCTCCTCTA
>NW_007727841.1:287221-290222 GCF_000696425.1 Galeopterus variegatus | reverse complement strand
GGTGTTGCACCTTATAAGGGACACAGCCTGGCAAATGGCATAAGGCCCCAAAGTTGCTAGGGGGCTTGGCAGGGAGGACAGCAGGGTGGTGAGCCACGGGGAACTTGAAAGCCAGCTTTAGAACCAATTACTATTAGCTTCATGTTCTTTTTTTCACTTTTCTATCCTTCTCTAAGCTTAGCTAGGGAATCCTTGACCACTCCAGAGTGGTCAGCGTAGAAGCAGCACTTTTCTTTGAGGGAGGCGCATAATCCTCCTTGCTGTAAGAACAACAGGTCTAGTACACGTCGATTCTGTAAAACAGCCTGACACGCAGGTGGATTACTTCACAGCGACTACCGCGGTTGTGGGGGCCACTCCACTGGTTGATCACCCTTCGTGGACCTTCTTTCAGGACCGAGCAGCCGGGGGCCTCACTCGCTCACCTTTCACCCACGAGTTTTAATAAACGCCTCACACGGGGCACCACTCTGTCAGGTCCGCCACTGGCCGACCCGAACAGCCCTTAGCCTCGTTCCTTTCGGTGGGTGAGCGAACGGCCCGGGATTCCTCTTTCCCTCCTGTCCCCCTTAGAAGGAGACGGGGGAAAAGAGCCATGAAGAGAGGTGAGCACAGCCACCGGCCCCAAACCAGCCCCGTTAAAGGACACTCAGACGCGGCAGGGGCTCTGTCGAGGCAGTTCCGTTTATTACCACACAAGCACTTGCTTTTAAAGGCAAATAGGGAGGGGAGGTTTTTTACATAATCCTATCAGCTTAAAGGTCAAGGACATGCATCTTGTCTCAATGCCTTTCACGAGTGCGGAAGCACGTATTCGGCCAATAAGGGCTAAGGCAAGGTTCCCGCAGACACCCCCATCCTACTTCCTCCTGGTGCCCTTAGGCTGCCACATTAATACACCCTTGTGGGCCCATAATGGCTCCAATTGTAATGTCACTTAAGATGGCGTTAGTTTTTAAGGCCCAACAGAAATAGTGACCCAAGAAATGATACAAAACATGAGTGAAACAAAAAGTTTTTTTTTTTTTTTATGAGAGAAGCAAAATGGACAAGCCGTTAGCTAGGCTAACTAAAAAAAGAAGAGAGAAGACCCAAATGACAAAAATTAGAACTGAAAAAGGAGACATTATGACCGAATACAACACAAATACAAAGAATCATTAGAGAGTATTATAAAAAACTATATACCAACAAATTTGAAAACCTGGAGGAAGTGGATAATTTTTTGTACACCTACAAACTACCAAGACTGAACCAAGAAAAAAATAGAAAACCTGAACAGAACAATATTGAATGAGATTGAAGCAGTAATGAGCAGTCTCCCAACAAAGAAAAGCCCAGGACTGGATGGCTTTACCCTGAATTCTGTCAGACATTTAAAGAGGAATTAATACCAATTCTCTTCAAACTATTCCCAAAAATTGAAACAGAAGCCATTATCCCAAACTTATTCTACGAGGCCAGCATCACCCTGATAACAAAATCACACAAAGATACAACAACAACAAAAACTATAGGTCAATCTTTGATGAACATAGATGCAAAAACCCTCAACAAAATGTTAGCAAATAGAATACAGCAACACATCAAAAAAATTATACACCGTGGTCAAGTGGAATTCATCCTAGGGATGCAAGGATGGTTCAACATATTCAAGTCAATAAATGTGATACATCACATCAACAAAATCCAAGACAAAACCATATGATTATCTCAATAGATGCAGAAAAACCATTTGACAAAATTCAACATCCTTTCCTGATGAAGACTCTAAGCAAATTAAGTATAGAAGGAAATTATCTCAACACAATCAAAGCTATATATGACATATATCCCAATATCATCCTGAATGGGGAAAAGCTAAGGACTTTCACTTAAGATCAGGGAAAAGACAAGGATGCCCACTCTCACCACTCTTATTTAACATAGTATTTAACATAGTACTAGACAGAGCAATCAGGCACAAGAAAGAAATAAAGGGTATCCAGATTGGAAAAGTTGAAGTCAAACTGTTTCTGTTTGCAGATGACATGATCCTATATATGGAAAAGCCTAAAGACTCTACCAAAAAACTCTTACAGTTGATAAATGATTTCAGTAAAGTACCAGGATACAGAACCAACACACAAAAATCAATAACTTTTTTATACTCCAATAACAAACTATCAGAAAAAGAAATCAAGAAAGCAAGCCCAATTAAAATAGTCACCAAATACATAAAATACCTAGGAATAAATTTAACCAAGGAGGTGAAAGATCTCCACAATCACAACAATAAATCACTGCTGAAAGAAATTGAAGAAGACACAAAGAGATGGAAAGACATTCCATGCTCTGGGATTGGAAGAATTAACATTGTGAAAATGTCCATACTGCCCAAAGTGGTCTACAGATTCAATGCAATCTCCATCAAAATACCAATGACATTCTTCACAGACCAGAAAAAAAACAATCCTAACATTCATATGGAACGACAGAAGACCCCAAATGGCCAAAATAATGTTGAGCAAAAAAAATAAAGCTGGAGGCATTACACTACCTGACTTCAAATTATACAAAATGCTATAGTAACCAAAACAGCGTAGTACTGGCATAAAAACAGACACTCACACCAATGGAACAGAATAGAGAACCCGGAAATCAACCCACATACTTACAGCCAACTAATATTTGACAAAGGCACTAAGGGCATACATTTGCAAAAGGACAGCCTCATCAATAAGTGGTGCCAAAAAAATTGGACATCCATATGTAGAAAAGTGAAACTAGACCCGTACCTCTCACCATATATCATAATCAACTCAAAATGGATTAAAGACTTATATATAAGACCTGAAACTATAAAACTCCTAAGAGAAAAAATAGGGGAAACACTTCAGGAAGTAGGACTGGGCAAAGATTTTATGAAAAAGACCCTAAAATCACAGGCAACAAAAGAATAAATAAACAGATGGGATTATATCAAACTAAAAAGCTTCTGCACAGCAAAAGAAACAATTAA
>NW_007727841.1:285705-286354 GCF_000696425.1 Galeopterus variegatus | reverse complement strand
AATGGCCAACAGACACATGAAAAAATGCTCAACATCACTCAGCATCAGGGAAATGCAAACTCAAACGACATCGTGATGTCATCTCATGCCAGTAAGACTGGCTATTATCAAAAAGACAGAGTATAACAAATGCTGGCAAGGATGTGGAGAAAGAGGAACCCTCCTGCACTGTTGGTTGGGACTGTAAATTACTACAGCTTTTATGAAATACAGTATGGAGGTTCCTCAAACAACTACGGATAGAATTGACATACAATCCAGCAATCCCACTGCTGGGTATATACCCAAAGGAATGGAAATCATCTTGTTGAAGGGATCCCTGCACTCCCATATTTATTGCAGCTCTACTTCTAATAGTCAAGAGATGGAACTAACCTAAGTGTCCATCGATGGATGACTGGATCAGGAAAATGTGGTATATATACAGAATGAAATACTACTCTGCCATAAAAAAATGAAATTCTGCCTTTCGCAGCAACATGGATCAACTTGGAGAATGTTATGGTAAGTGAAATAAGCCAGGTACAGAAAGAGAAATACTGTATGTCCTCACTCATAAGTGGGAGCTGAAAGAAAAAAGAAAGAAAGAACAATCACAATAATTCCTTGAACTTTCAAAGGGAGAGAATGGAACTGAGGTTACCAGAGG
>NW_007727841.1:225485-285250 GCF_000696425.1 Galeopterus variegatus | reverse complement strand
CTAATAGTCAAGAGATGGAACTAACCTAAGTGTCCATCGATGGATGACTGGATCAGGAAAATGTGGTATATATACAGAATGAAATACTACTCTGCCATAAAAAAATGAAATTCTGCCTTTCGCAGCAACATGGATCAACTTGGAGAATGTTATGGTAAGTGAAATAAGCCAGGTACAGAAAGAGAAATACTGTATGTCCTCACTCATAAGTGGGAGCTGAAAGAAAAAAGAAAGAAAGAACAATCACAATAATTCCTTGAACTTTCAAAGGGAGAGAATGGAACTGAGGTTACCAGAGGTGGAAAAGGGGGAGGGAGAGGGGGGTAGGAAGAAATTGGTAAAGGGCCACAAAGATGTTTATGTCATGTAATGATTAAAAAAAAATAAATAAATAAAAAATAAAAATTCCTCCATTTGTTCTGCAAAAAAAAAAAAGACACACCACTAACAGTGAAAATTAGAGAGACATCTATAACTAAGATGTATGGCACCTTCAGTTCAATTCAAGAAACATTTTAGCACTTACTATGCACAAGGCATGCTGAAGCTGTGTATACAGATGTGGTTACTCCCTTTATTTCTTATGACAGTCCACAACTTAAACTGAACACATCTTCATTTTTTTTTTTTTTGGACTGAACACATCTTCAAGTGAGCTTGCTGTCTTTTCTATGGTCCTGAGCTCAGATGATAGCACCACCAGGGAACTAGAAACTCTGGAATCATCCCTGATTCTTCTCCCTCCATTACATCCATATTTAATCAAGTCCAAGAGACTTTTACCTCTTTAATGTTTCTTGATTCTGCCTTTTTATCTTCACTGATGACCCTTTCTCTGGTCCAGGACTTTATTATCTCTTGCCTGGACTGTTCCAGTGGCTTTCTGATTTCCTTGGCCTCAGAATCTCATATACCCTGCCAGAGAGATTACTCAAAATATAAATATAATCATGTCGCTCCCCTGTCTGAAATCCTTCATGGGTTCCCTATCATCCACGGGATGAATACTAAACACTAAACTCCAGCTAAACATTCAAAGCCTTCCACTATGTTGCCTTGGGTGCCATGTTGGGGAGGATGGGTGGACTCATGAGTGAAAGCACCTTAGAAAGACCAGGATCTTTTCATTGGGAAACATCAAGACTTAAAGGAAAGAAACTTGACATATTTCATCCATAAAACTGAAAGCCATGGTTTTGGATAAGCTAAGATGAATTCCCAATTCCTAGAACTCCACTACATCAAGTGCATTCTGTGAAGACAAGAAAAAAACAAAACAAAACACCCACTTAAGACAAATTCAGGACAGTATGTAATATGAAGCATGAGTTCAACATTTTTAACATATTAATGCATCCATCCATTTATTTATTCATTTCTTTGATCAATAGTTATCTATCGAATATCTAGACAAAGAGGTTACGAAGTAATGCGATACAATCCCTGCTTTCAAGGGGAGACAGATAAATAGATAATTATAAGACTCTAAGATGAGAGCTCAGTTATGAAAAACACACGGTGCTTTGGGAGCACATGTTGGGGGCACCTAACCCTGTCCAACAGGATCAGGGAAGGGGATGTTTAAGTGGAGAGCAGGAAGAAGAACGTGACTCACCCAGGCGAAGAGAGGAAGGAAGAGACATTCAAGCAAGGAGAACATGGGCAAAGGGTGGAAGGAACAGAGAGGAATTTTGAGAAGCTAATATGGTGGCATTTAATGCTGAGGTTAGGATGGAAGCTGGTGTAGGGGTGATTAGCTATAAGTGCATTCTGCAAAGGCAGGGGAAAAAATATGTAAATACTATACAGCAGGTAATAGGAAACATAAGCTCAACATTTTGCACCAAGTAATAGACCCTCCAGAGGACACCACTAGCCCTCACTGGGTCTTAGGCAAAAGTGGGCCATTGCCAGGGTTCAAGGCTTGGCATGTGGAATACAAACTGGGTTTCAGCCTCACTTAACCCCTTAGCTAGAGGCTCTTGTCTATAAGCAGCAGACTTGTTGCTAACCTGTTATTAAAGAGCTGATGCTTTATCTTCAGGACAATGGAAAATCTGCAGGGTATTAAGCAGAAGCATTTGGTGGTCAGTTTAGTATTTTAGGATGATCTCTCTGGCTGTAGCATAAAAGGTTTGTTAAAAGAATTCAACACACACAAAAACAAACAAACAGCAACAACAACAACAACAACAATAAAAAAAACCGGGGCGGGGGAGAGGAAGATTTAACAACCACAACTTTTTTTTTTTGAAGTTCTTACAACAAGAAAATGGAGGGGACACATCTGGGTGGGAGGGGGGAGAGGGAGGAGGGAGGGAGGTTTCGGTGATGGGACACAATAACTAACTACATTGTATATTGACAAAATAAAAATAAAAAAAAAAAAAAAGAAGAATTCAGATTGGAATCAAGGAGAATGGTTAGGAGACCTACTCAGTGGTCCACATGAGAGATGATGCTGGCCTGACCTAACGTAGTGGCATTTTTGGAGTTAGTGCCATCATGACTAATCGAGAGAAACAGCAGCAGCCTTCAAGGAGCAAGACAGGAATTATAGTCTTGCGCTTTCTCACCACAAGTCTGCCTTGGTGAGAGACACCCAACACTGGGTTTGCTAGACCGTGATCTTGACTCAATGAAAAAATAAACCTTTTATAAAAAAAAACAGCTTTATTGAGTTCTAGTTTATATACAAAAAAAACTGCAAATATTTAATGTATACAATTTGATGTATTTGGACATATGCAAATACCCACGAAACCATCACTTACCATTACAATGATGAACGTATCCATCACCTCCAAAAGGGAAATTGATTCTTACCAATAGAAATTCCACAGAAGAGTAAGAAGAGAAATAGAAGATTCTGTCTGTCACCCCAGGCTGGCCCAAATGAGTGTCACCCACTTCCATCAGTTGTGTAATAACCTCACCTGGCCTGATGAGGACACTTAAGTTTGTGACAACTTGTTCTGTTTTTCCTCCCACTGGAAACATTTTCATGAGGCTATTGAAGAATCTCATTCATTACCTCAAAAAGCAATTTGAGCTTCCCAGATTGTGCAATCTCACCAAGTTAAATTTTTACAGGCTCCTGGTTGGCCTGGAGTGAATGAGCCGTGGGCAGCAGGGTGGGGGTGTCAGACAGGCAGAGAGTCAGACAGGAGCAGAATTAGCCATATCGAGAATTTGTATTGGTCTGTGTGAATATCCTCAACCACCAGCCTGGGGGTGCTTTGAGGCCTAGTCCTTGGGTTGGAAAAACCATTAACAAACAAAATAATCATTCAGATTTTCTCTAGTTTTTGAACTGAGCAAAATAAAACCAAAAAAAAAAAAAAAAAAACAATCTGTTATTTTACCCCTGCCCTGGTCTATTCCCAGAGTTTTCTCTACCCAGGCATTGGGATGCTTGATAAGACACTACCTTCTCTGGGCCCTTCTTCCTCCTCTCAAAATTCCTTTCGGAGTTACAATTCCATGCTTCTAGGAAATGTTTGCATTTTTGAAGTGTCAGCACACAGTAAGTCCTCAGTAAATATCTGTCACATGGAAGGATGAGCATTTTTATGTTAGACCCACAGCTAGAATGAGAGACACAAAGACAGTTGGAAAAAGTCCTTACTTTTCAGCTGTTCACAGTGTGGCAATGGGGACGGTCGTATACATAGGTGATAACCGGACAATTCACTGGGCTCTATCCCAGCTGCAGTATCACAGAGGAGAGGAAGGCGAGAGGGACGGCGAAACTAAATCTGAACAGAGGTTTTTCAGATGTGCAGGAAAGACCATTTATATCCGTGGAAACCAGACGAAGGTCCACTAATTACCCTCCATAATTCAAAATAGACACATGATGTTTACATGCAAGCACAGCTCTTCTGGAGCCTGCATGATCAGTGTCTGACCAGTTGGTGGCAAAATTGGTATATCCAATGGCTACTTGCTAGTGTCTGATGCAGACAGATGGTTGTGTCTGACCATTGGATTGAGGGTCAGCCACCGCCAAATGCTGATTTCAGATGTATTTAAGAGACACACCAGAAGGGCTTAGCAGAGGATGCCACATACAGGTCTGGCACGTAAGAACAGTACAAGGAAAATGAAGTTGCAGGGGAGGAGTGCATGTAAACAGGCAAGACCCAAGATTAATGAAGCCAACACCGTACACATGCTGGTGGCACTGATGATCATCTGGTGGGAAGAACTAGGTTCTTTCCATCAATTTGTTATCCTAGGAATAGATCTAACCCACCTCCCCTCTCACTTTCTATTAACAATTATTCTTCAGCTTCAGCTAAATCTTGCCACTGTCCTGGCTTTCAGCAATTAGAATGCAGATGACCATGTGGCAGTAGATACCTGCATGGTATGCGAGGTCTTCTTAGAATAATGGTTTGCAATATTTTTTAAAAGCACCAGACCCCTTTTTCATATTAAATTTAACTTATAGAAACAATGTACAAACAGCTTGGTCAAACAACAAGAAGACGCATAAACAGGCACCAGGCATTTACAACGTGCCAGAAGCTGTGCTATACACTGTCTACCCACCCTCGTTTGATCTTCATGACAGTTCTAGGATGTGGTGCCTATGAGGTAGGAATTATTTTAATATTCTCTTTAGGGATGAGGAGGGGAGCATGAAGAGTCACAGCTAATATGTAGCAGAGCTAGAGTTTGACCCAGGAAGTTTGTCCTCACTCAATGTGGGGTCCTGATAGTGTGGGAGGTCCTGCTCAAAGGGCCCAGCTAGGACAGGGCAGATGAGGCAGAGCTGAGCCATCCTGAATCCATCTCCGCTTTCCCTTCCTGCTGTGGTAACAGGTGTAGCTAAGCTTCTCTATCCTCCTTCCCCCTTATCCTCTCTCTCACTTTGGAGCTCAGGAATTTGGATAATTTACCAGGCTGCTGTGTAATATGGTCTAAGAAATACTGCCTTGGTTTGTTCTCCAAGATCTCTACCAGAGTCCATATTCTGTCATATACACTCAATATAAAAAGGCTGCTTATGGCCAAATGGGTCTTCAAAAGTGGACATAGATGACAATCTCAAGAGACCAGGTACTGTGTGATTTCATTTTGCTCAGAATAAGCAAATCTATAGAGACAGGATCTAGATTAGTGGTTACGTAGGATTGGGAGGCTGGGGGACACGAGGAATGACTATTAATGGGCATGGGACTTCTTTTTGGAGTGATGATATGTTCCAAAATCGATTGTAGTGATGATCATATACCTCTGTGAATATCCTAAAAACCATTGAGTTGCAAACTTTAAATTGGTGAATTGTACGTTATGTGTCTATATCTCATTAAGCTGTTAAATAAACAAAAACAACAACAAAAAGAAAGTAGAGCCTCTCTTTAAAAATTCGTTCAGTCACTCCTTTAACTTATTAATCATTGCACAGTATCTGTGGAATGTCCTCGCAGGATATGCAGTCTGCTACACATGGGGATACAGAGAGAAAAGAGCCCTTGATCAAGAACAATCCTGACGCAGAAACAGGAAGCAGCCATGACTGCTCTAATAGAAGGACATGTGCAAGCAGAAGAGAGGCCCAGAGCCTGGCAGAGGAGAGTGTGCTGAGCCCAAACCCAGATTTTATTGGGAGTCCGGCAAGAAAAACTTTTAGGTAGCAAAGATGGGGTGTGGGCGTTTTTGGTAGAGCTAGCACTATGTGAAACCTTGGAGCAATGAGAGGGCAGGGCTTGTTTGGGAGATTTGCATGCCTAGATAATAGATCTTGTGTCCAAGGACCAAGAAGAAGAGGAATGAAAAAGAAGCAGGAGCTAAATGGCTCCATTCCCTGAATCATTTATTCATCCATTCACTCACTTATTGAGCATCACCTGAGTACCATCACCTGAGTACACGGAGGGCAGGTCAGTGGTTCTCAAGCTTTGCTTTTGGAGCTACCTGGCTCTTACCCCAGAAATAACTGGTCTGAGTGTGCTTTGGGCATCAGGATTTTTCAAAGCTCCTTGGAAGATTCTAAACTGTATTCAGTGTTGAAAACCAGAAGGCTGTATGATGGAGATGAAGAAAAAAACAAAACAAAACCCTCCTCACCCCAAAAAGAGATTAAGGCAGATGGTCCTGGCTCTTAGGAATGTACAATTAGCAAATGTTTTCTAAGAGCCTACGAGGTACACCCTGGGCACCAGAGATACAGCACTGAATAAAAGACACGAGTTCCAGCCCTCATGAAGATTCGGACTAGTGGAAGCAACAAAAAACAAGAAAGTAAGCAGTCAGAGGAGCTTCTCATTACAACGTAGGATAAGTGATGTGAAGGAAACAAAGAAGGTTAATAGACAGCTAGCAATGAAGGAGGAGGGGACGGCTCCCTAGAGTGGCTGGTCAGGGAAGGTCTCTTTGAGAAAGTGGCATTAAGACAGGACCTAAGACATGAGTAGGAACCAACCTTGGAAAATCTATGGGAAGAATGTTCCTGGCAGTGGGCACATGTGGGGTGTGTATGTGTGTGTGTGTGTGTTGCTGTTGCTGTTGTTGCAACGAACAGACACATATTCAGGCGGCAATAGGAAAAATGAAGTTCACTGTTATGAGAGAGACTCTAATGTACTTACAGGCTGTGGTTTTTTTTTTTTTTTTAAAGATGACCGGTAAGGGGATCTTAACCCTTGACTTGGTTTGTCAGCACCACGCTCACCCGGTGAGCAAACCAGCCATCCCTATATGGGATCCGAACCCGGGGCCTTGGTGTTATCAGCACCGCACTCTCCCGAGTGAGCCACGGGCCGGCCCTAGGCTGTGGTGTTTTATTTATCCTTGTATGCTAGGAATCAAGGATGCTGACTGGCAATATAATAGTTGTTTTATAAATGCCTAATGGATAAGTGAACTAATAAAAGCAGTGGAGAAGAGATGGAAAGAAACAGGATGGTTGACAAAAGAATGTTCCAGAGGATATGGGAAGAGAGAGAATCCAAGGCACATAGAACATAGGCACCTCTGAGGTGGGAGGGGAAGAGATGAGAATAGAGATAAGTTTTCTGGTTTGTCAGCACCACGCTCACCCAGTGAGCAAACCAGCCATCCCTATATGGGATCCGAACCCGGGGCCTTGGTGTTATCAGCACCGCACTCTCCCGAGTGAGCCACGGGCCGGCCCTAGGCTGTGGTGTTTTATTTATCCTTGTATGCTAGGAATCAAGGATGCTGACTGGCAATATAATAGTTGTTTTATAAATGCCTAATGGATAAGTGAACTAATAAAAGCAGTGGAGAAGAGATGGAAAGAAACAGGATGGTTGACAAAAGAATGTTCCAGAGGATATGGGAAGAGAGAGAATCCAAGGCACATAGAACATAGGCACCTCTGAGGTGGGAGGGGAAGAGATGAGAATAGAGATAAGTTTTCTGGTACAGGAAATAGATTTCCCTCCTGATAGCTGTGTTCTTTGTTTGGGGAGAGGAGGCTGTTTGCTGAAAGAAAGCCAGGTGGGACTAGGATCAGAGTTCTAAAGAGGTGTGAATAGTGACTTTGCATCATCAGAGAGGTGGGATGGCCGGGGACACTGTAAGGATTGCAGTGTTGCTGAGCACCTCGCCGAGGCTGCAGACCATACATCATGGACTGGTTGTGGGAAGATGTCCAGCTCTGGCAGACTCGGGTGGAGCTTTTGCAGATGGCTATGACAGTGTAGGACAAGGAAATGGACAAACTGAGGTGGAAGGAGAGAAGGATTGAAATTGATGTTACATTGCACACTGGGACATAAAGGAAGTAATGTCAAGAAGGAGCTGAAAGAAAAGAAGTGGAAGGAAAAAGGGACAAACCTCTAATGAGTCTAAAGCCAGAAGAATGATGGGAAGACAGGAGTGAGGGGACTGGAAAAGGGAGCTCCTTGTTACTCCATGGTAGGCACCGCACACGGTAACAGCAGCTCCTTTTCGTTGCTCATGACTATGGCTGAAAAAAGGCTAAGGGTTTTATCTCTAAATTTCATTTAATCCTCACAACATATACCACAAGCCCTACTTTACAGATGAGAAAACTGAGGCTCAATGAGGGTAAATATATTGCTCACATTTTTGTAGCTAGAAAGAAGAAACTGCATCTGTCTGATGAAGCTAATGCCCACAATGTCCAAGCCGTGATGATATATATATTTTTCTTGTTGTAGAACAACCAATGACTCGTGCATCCGTTTCTTGTGAGCTGATAACCCAGGGGCAGTTATATTAACCCATTCAGCACTGCAGGATGAAGTCCAAATTCCCTACAGTGACACAGGAGGCTGGTCAGAGTACAAACCCACACCTTCTCTAGATGCCGCCTCCCACATCCTCGGCTCCTTCCTGCCCGAACTATTTTCATTTCGCTGAAGGCACCAAGACAGCTATTGTACATGGTGTTGTCCTGGTAGTGGTGTTCTTCTGCCTCTTCTGCTCCTGGCTGACTCCTCCAAGTCCTTCAAAGCTGAGAGTGAGTAACACCCCCTTTTCCCTTTTCTAAGCTAAAAAAAAAAAAAAATGACAGTGGCACTACCCTTCACACGAGGCTGTCTATGGCTTCTCTGCAGGCCTTCATCACAGCTTTACTCAGTGCCTAAAATTCTGCTTGTCCAGACTCCTTTCACAATCCCACATCCTCTTCCCCTTTGATTTAGCATTTCACTATCTGGAAGGACCTAGAAAAAGGAGAGAAAAAGGTGCTGATAGTGATTAGTCATGGATTCTGGTAGCAGCCTCGGGTGACTTAAGCTTGTACCTCTGAGTGGCCAGTCTGGTTCCCAAAGCATCATTTTAGCAGCTGGTAAAGAGATGAATGTAGACAATTTAAAAAATGTAGTCAAATTCAAACTGTCTGTGGATATCAATGACCAAAACATCTATATAGTAAAACAATTTCTAACACTCACTTTTATAATTCTAAAAAATTAAAATAATTATCAGTTCTGTTGCTTTGGATTAATTGCGACATCATCAAGTTAGTGGGGATCCCCAGCAGGGAACTGGGTGCCTTAGTTAATGAGGACTGGACGAGGATCAAGAGGACCTGGATTTCACTTTCTGGTTGGGTGATTGGGCAAATATTTTTTCTGGAGCTTCTATTTCTTTATGTGTAAAAGGCAGTAATAGGAGAGCCTCCCAGGCATTGTTTGGAAGGCCAAATAACAGCATGATTGTGAAAAGCCCTTTGTAAACTGCAGCATGTTCTAGAGAGAAAAAAAAAAAAAAAAGTGGTGGTGATATTCCTGAGGAATTTATACAATGTACCCCTGCCCCTGTTTAACCTGAAATGGCTCATTTCAGGGAACATTCAACAACACAGCAGAAAACTTCTGCAGCTATATCCTTTTGGAAACAGGGAATGAATCCTACAGAATCAAGGAGAAATGGCAAACCTCACAGAGACACTCCTTGAAAGATGAAAAATTAACTAGGCACTGCTGGGGGTGGGAATGCAGATGGCTGCGCTGGACGCCCCGTCTTCAGTCCCCGGACACTTTCCTTCCCCAAAGCCATTTTAGTCAAAGGTCATGTGTGTGTCTTGTCAAAGGCCAGCTTCCAATGGAATCATTTTCCCCCGGGACAGCGGCCCCCAGCCTACATCTGCATTGGAGAAATCCCAAAAGCAAACGGCCCAGTGCAAACAAGAGCAGTCGGGAGCAGCAGTCCCGGGCACAGCTCCCAGGTCCCCGGCCCGCAGCGGAGGCCGCGTCCGCAGCGCCCGGGCCGGAGCAGGCACCCAGCCACCCGCAGCATGACCCGCCACGCCGATCGGGTACGGTAGGCGTCTCTCTCTCTCCCCGTCCTCCATTGCTTGGGCTCCCGGGTCAAAGCTGCTGTTCTGTCAAGCAGAGAAACCTTGCAAAGGGCCTCCAGATTTGCCGGAAAACGGTCCTTGTTGGGCTGAGCTCCCGTGCACTCAGCTGGAGCAATTTCCAGGCGCGCAAATGCGGAGTTTGACTAATTTCGAGTTTTCGTTGCCAGAGAATGTTTGGGTTTGTAAATCTGGACCTCGTTTCTGGAGAACGAGCCGGGAGAGCTTGCAGGGAGGGGCGGTGGATTCCCCACCGCTCGAGTCCCCGCAGCCATGCCCGCCGCGGGGTCCTGCAGCGCTGCCCTCCTGGGGCAGCGGGACCGCTCGGCTTCTTGTTGGACAAGGGCCGGGCGAGGAGGATGGGAGTTTTAAAAGCCATCTGTTGCAGTAATGTTCTCTGGGCTCCTACACTTGTCTCCAGGAAATAGAATCATTTCCCTGATGGCAAGAGCCCCTTCCCCACGGCCGACCCCCTCGCAGGATCCACAAAGGAAAGATGTTGATTGACGTGCACAGATCCAGCGCAGCCGGTCTCTCGGCCCTTTGTACTTTTTTATTTGAACAAGCCTTTCAAATGGATCTGGCTAATTTGGGATAAGAATAGAGGGAGCCTGGGGTCTCAGCTGGTTCTGGGTGCTTTTGATCTGGACGTGGCAGTCTCTGAGGCACACAGAGCAGGTGGGGAGCGTCGCAGGGGCAGCGGGGACCGCCGGTCTTCAGGTGCACCGGGGGGTCAAAGGGTTTGGTGATTGTTGGGCTTCCACACTCGGGTTTCATTTTAACAGGTTAAGGGCAGAGCCATTTCTCACTGATAAAGGCAATGAAAACAGAAGGCTTCCTAGTGCTCAGCAGGACGGACAGGGACCCCTGGTCTGGTATTTATTTTTGTATTTATCACATGTCCAGTTCCGCAGAGGATAGGAGGCTTTCTACACATCCCTTCATCAAGTATTTATGGAGCTTTCCCTCTTCCCCTCCAGAGGCCACCTCGGTTTTCTCTTCGTCTTCCCCAGCAAACTTCTTGAAAGAGTGGGTGACATTCACTATCTCAGTGTCCTCGCTATGGGTTTGCTGCTCCTTCACACCCAGTCAGCTGGCATCTGCCCCCACCTCTGAAGACCAGCCTTTGTCAGGGTCACTAAAGACCTCTTTGTAGCTGAACTGTAGGGCATTTAAAGCCTTTTTTCACTAGTTTTGTGTGTGTCATTTGGAACCGTTGGTCATTACGTCTCTACTGTTTTGACTGTCCTGGATTCTGTGATACCATGCTTCCCTGGTCCCCATCTGACCTTTTGAGTTACTATTTAAAGGGCTTCATGTCATAAATATTACTGTGCTCTGCTATTCTTTCCTTTACGCTCTTCCTTTGTCATCTTGCGGTCTTCCTAGACAATGTCATCCACTCTAATGACTCCAACCACCACTTACATATGGTGTCTCCCAAATCTATAGCCTGTCTTGATCTTTCTCTGAAAATACCAGGCTTTTATAGTGAACATCTCCACTTGGATGTCCCATAGAGCCCCTTAAGATCAACGTGCTCAAAACTGAATTTGGCTTCTTCTTTCTCCCAGGTCTGCTCTTTCTCTCCTTTTTTCCACAGCTCAAATGTCATTCCCAGGTGTCCGATCCAGACACAAGAGAGTCACCCTAGGTGACTTCCTCTCTTTCATTCATGACCATCTGATCCCCAAGCCCTTTCTAGTTTACCTGCTGAGTGTGTCTCCATCTTTCCCGCCCCTGTTTCAGTTTTGGTCAGCACGACCTCAAATTCCATTCTGCTCACAACTTCCCATTAGTCTCCCTTGGGGCGAGTGCTGCCCACCCCGTGCCCTCATCTTGTCTCCATACTGTGTCAGATGGTCTTTCTAACAGGCAGTATGATCATGCAGATTGTTTTTGAAAAGTCCTCAGTATTTTCTTTAAGAATAATGTTGGTGTACACACATTCTCCATGACTTATCTTCTCCCTTCCTCTTTGGTCTCACGTCTTACCTCTCACTCCCTCTTCACATGTTATGCTCCATTGTTTGCATATTGTATACACATTTCACACAAATTGTATGTACATTTAGGCCTATTAAATTATTTACTAAACATGGTTTTGCTTCTTTTACTCATCTTAGGTCTGTGTCTAACCTGTATTTGTCTTTAAAGGCTCAGCTGAAAGTCACTTTCTCTTGGAAGCCACCCAGACCATGTGCTCCCCATTCTCCAGAATGGGTCAGGTAGTGCTCACATATTCTTCTAGAGCTTTCTTTATTCCTGTGATCAGAACACTTACCATTCTTTACTGCAACTATCTGTCTTGTCTGCTTCTCATTGGCCTGTAAACTCCTCCAGGGCAGGTATCAACTCATTTTGTCTTGGTATCTTTAGAGCCTAGTGCCCAGACCCAGCTGGGATGTTCAGTAAATTCTTGTGCAATTCTTGTCAATGACTATTGAGTTCAAGCATTGAATTAGATGACAGAGATACGAAAGCATATCAGGAAATTATCATCTATAATATAACATGGTAAAGAATAAAGATTAACCATGATTAAAAGTGACATCACAAAAATGGTGGTGTAGAAGCAAACTGGCTTCATCCCCGTCCACAGAAAACCAAAAATAACTATCCAGTGTGAAGATTATCAATAGGAATATCGCGGAACTCAGCACCAAGGCTGTGACAATCCCTGGGGACAAAGAGAAGTGAAAGACTATGAGCAAACAGTAAAAGAAAGGAATCTTTTTAACGGCAACATCCCTCCCTCAAGCTGCCAAACACTGTGGGAAAAACTCCCCCCAATTCATAATTTCTATAATCGAAAAGTGAGTTATAGGCTGACAGCCAGCTTCCTCACCATTGTGGGTTCCTTCCCTGGAAACTGTTCCTGCCTTAAGCCACGGGAAACTGGGGTAACTGCATTTCATCTTAGCCAAAGGAGACACCAAATCAGAAAGGCTGTTCAGGCTACAGGAGGTGCACCTCATGGGTCCCCTGGGCACAAACCCCTAGCCGCCCACCCATGCACCTGGAGTACTCCCTGTGGGACCACAACCCCATCCAGAAACATGCTCCAACCTCTGTGGCAAGAGCCCTGGCAAATATGGCCTTAGGGCACCATTTAATGCCAAAAAAAAAAAAAAAAAAAAAGGGCAAGGATCTCCAGCTAAGGAAAATCAACAGAAAGACCCCACAGACATACCCTTGAAAAAACAAACTAAGCCAGACTGTGAAATCTGGACTAAATAAGATTAACCATGATTATCAGGAAAAGGCACGGTCTTCTGCTTATTTAAAAAAGGAAGGGTTAAGACTTTCTGGGTGTCTGTGATAATGTGCAAAATCTCTGGGTCTACCATCTCTCTTTCTAATCCACATCTTAGCTGGTGGGTTTCTTCTATTGCTATCTATCCTAACCTTGCTTGAGGCCAGGAAGTGCTGCATGAAAGGTCTTCTGCAATTTTGCCTCTGTTGATTTTGTGAAGGCAAAGGAATCCTCTTTAGGCTGGAGCTTGGCACAGGCCAACGGTACTAAAGGCCCAGATAGGTAGGCTTCTAAGAGTCTTTTGATAACGTGGCCCTAGAGACAGCATCTAGGGTCTCAGAATGGATCGGTAAGAAAGATCTCTAAGGGAGAGTGATGTAGGCTTTGGGAGGCTAGAGATGAGAAGATACAGTTCTGATTTTTTAAAGAGAGAAATATGTGTGTCCTGAAACTCTAGGCAGAGAAGTAAATAATGATAAAATTCTATAGGGAGTGATTTAAACCTCAAGTTGTTCTTAAACTGTTTTCATCACGTCCTAATCTAATCAAACACTGAGTCCTTCAGCAAGCCTTTAAAAAAGAAATTCTTAAATTAAGCCTTTTAATAACATGATAGGATGCCTTATATTGCTGAATACATAATCATTTTTTTTAACCTATTTGAACTCCTTTCCTAAGTTATCATCTTCTTGATGTCCAGAAATAAGATCTGTGAAAAATACAGTAACCTGTGGAATGAATGGTGCTTTGTTTAAGGCAATAGCCTTTTAGAAGGAAATTTTCACTTATTAAAAATGTCATATGTTCATTATATAAATGATACATGTGTTTTGTAGAAAAAAATTAAACAAAAGAAAGTAGAAAGAAGAAACAAAAAATTGCCTACAATCTTACGACCTAGAGATAAACATATTAACAAATTGGTGAATATCCCTTCTATATTTTTTTATGCACATGTAATTTTAAAATGGGAATCATATGTACATATCCTTCTTAACCTACTTTTCATTTAACAACATATCAAGAGTGCCCCATGCCATTATATATTTTCTGAAAACATGGTCTTCAGTGGGTGTATTGTTTTCCATTCTGTAGTTGCCTCAGAATTTGTTTAGCAGATTCTTGTTGGTGGACATCAGGCTATTTCCACTTTTTTGATGTTAGAAATAGCACTATGATGACCCACATTTATGCATCCATGCATCCATTCTGTGTAAGATATTTATATTTTCTAAAATGGCAAGATAGTCAAAGACTGAAATAATGAGTTTCTAAGAAAGCATGAGTTAAAAAGTGCTAATTTTACTTTAAAAACTTTATGTTTTATATATAACTAATGCATGTAAGATGTTATATGTGTGTACACGTTTATTAGTCTTATAATTAAATGAAGGTGTCTGATTTGGAAATGTGTTAACAATATGTAGGCTTGGTCGCAGAAGTGATTGATAAATGATAAGTACATTTCCTTAACAAAGAGTTGAGTTTTAAATCTAAAAACTTCAGTATATCTGTGAGTATCGATGTGAGACAAATTTTTGTTTGCATGCTAAATGTAAGGGAAAGTGATGACATGTTTGTTACAAAATAAAGATAATTCCCTGCAAAGAGGGACATTGCCTAGTGTTTTGGTGTTTGGAGAATGAATGAGGCCATTGACTTGGATTCTTAATTCTTATTCTAAAGTAAATAATTTATCATCTTAGACACACAACAAGCAGGAAGGTCTCCATTGTACAGTGGAATGTTTTTATCTGAAGAGAAGCAGGCTTTGATTGGGAAATACTGTGAATCCATTAGGTTACTTTTAAATAAAATAAATGAAAGATGTTATGGATTGAATCGTTTCTCCCCCGAATTCAAATGTTAAAGTCATAACCCCCAATACCTCAGAATGTGACCCTATTTGGAGATAGGATCTTCTCAGAGGTAAACAAATTAAAGTAGGTCATTAGGTTGGGTCCAAACCCAATACGATTGGTGTCCTGATACAAGGGGGAAATTTGGTCCCAGAGATGCACATGGAAAGATGTTATGAAGAAACAAAGGGAAATGCTGGCTATCTATAAACCAAGGGTAGAGGCCTCAGAAGAAACCTACTCTGCCGATTGACACTGAGATCTTGGACTTCTAGCCTCCAGAATGTGAGCCAATAAATTTCTATTGTTTAAGCCACCCAGTCCATGGTACTTTGTTATGGCAGTCTGAGCTGACAAATACACATTTCTTGACAACATTAAATCCTTAGCATGGTTTTAGCTGGTAACACTCAATACAACATTATTTTATTTCGTAGTCACCGGAGATTCTCATAGGAATGATAGGTGACAGTGCTTTGCAGTTTCACAGTTTGCAAAGCATTTTCATATCTGTTATCTCTTTTGACCCTGACCAAAGCATGTGAGATGGGAATTATTACCATCTCTGTTTTACAGAGAGGAAACAGGTTCAGAGAGACCAGAAGAATTGTTCAAGGTTGCACAGCTTGGAAGTGGTAGAGGTGAAACTCAAACATGGGTCTTCTGATGCTAAATACTGTGCTCTGTTAATTAAAACATGTTGCTTTCATCTTCATGGACAAGTCAAATATCATCTTCCTTCTTCAAAGTTTGCAAAGACATGGATCGTGGCAAGCTGAGCCAAATTTTCCCCTATTTTAACTTTCCTGAGAATGATTTTATAAGCCCACTTGTTGGAATATATCTGAAGCCTGAAGGCACCTACTCCACCCATGTCTTCGTTATCAAATATTTACCATGAATCCTTGATTTAGGCCCCCATGTTTATATGCACAGAATATTTCTTCTCCACTCAGAAGCTTTGTTTACTGACGAAATAGGCTTTCTCAGATTATGGACAAATCCAACTGTAAAACTTTGGATATGTTGGATATAATTGAGTTTTTCCATCATTAATACTGTTCAGATATTAATTCAAAATAGTGACATGAGGGGTGCCTAACATTTTCCTGGAAGCTGCTTGACTTTAATCAGCAGGAACAAATGCAAGATTATTGCACTTTTTCCTTGGGTGACCTAAGCTTGTTCTTGGCACTGTGAGTGCAGAGCGCTGGGTTGTCTCAGAGTGTTTCAGTGGCTTCTACCCAGGGGAGTTATTAGTTTTGAACCTTGGGGATAATTCCATAAGAATGCAATTCTTTTCCTCCCTGAAAGAACAAAATGTTGCTTGTGTTGGGTTATCCTTAACGATAAAACCTGTGCTTCCCACAGTGTGGAACCATAGGAGATATATAGGCAGGGTTGTCAGTTTTAGTATGAACAAACAAATAAACAAAATAAAATAGACACTACCACCACCAACCAAAGACGCCCCTGTTAAGTTTCAATTTCAGATAACAATGAATACTTTGTAGTATAACTATGTCCCCAATGTTGAAAATACTAAAACACTATTGTAACTGACATCCCTATTTATCTATAAGGTAATATTAAGGGAAGGGTATTTATAATTTTTCAATATTTCAAATGTCTATGAAAATTATGCATTTACCCAAGTAAGGTGTTAGAGGTTATAGACAATGTTAAATTTCCTTGATTTTGGTTTGGATTTTTTCTGACCCAACTTGAAAGCACTGGTCATCTCATACTGGAACCACAGCAATTATACGACCATTTTTGATGACTTGTGTCTAGGGATTATGGGAGGCCCATAAATTATCTCACGCATTCCTTTAAACCAGGAGTGAACCTGTAGGCCAAATCCGGTCCTGACTGGTTTTTTTTTTTTTTTTTTCTTAAGCACGTGTCAAAATTTTATTTCACACTTGCAGGACAAAAGACAGCAAAAGGAAAAAGCTGATTTACGAAAACAACTTCTGGAAAGGGCTCCTTTAGAAACAGAAAGGAATGTCTCGATCAGTGGGTCTCAAACTTTAGGTGCATCAGAATCACCTGGAGGGGTGGTTTAAAGACCTCCCACTGGGCCCCGCCCTCAGTTTCGATTCAGTAGGTCTGGTGTGGGGCTGCAAATTTGCATCTTTAACTAGTTCCCAAGAGATTCTGATGGTGCTGGTCTTTTGAGACCCCCTGGTTTAGACTAAATAAAGATGTTTGTTTATCTCTCTAGCTATCTATTTATGCAATTTATTTTATTACTCATTTATTTAACCGAAAAATGAAAAATTGCATATGTTTATGATGTACAACATGATGTTGGGATCTATGTATAGATCGAGGAATAATTAAAACAAGCTAATTAACATATCCATCACTTCACATCCTTATCATTTGTGATGGTAACACATTTGAAATCTACTGTCTTAGCAATTTTCAAGTATACAATACATTATTAACCAGTCACCATGCTGTGCAGTAGATCTCCAGACCCAATTCTCCTGTCTAACTGAAACTTTGTACACTTTGACCAACATCTCCCATCTCCCCATCTCCCTTACTACCATTGCCAAGTCCTGGAAACCACCATTCTACTCTCTGCTTCTACGAGTTCAATTTTTTTAGATTCCACATGTAAGTGAGATCATATAGTATTTGTTTTTCTGTGCCTGGCATGTTTTAGTAAGCATAATGTCCTCCAGGCTTGTCCATGTTTTGTAAATGACAGGATTTTCTTCTTTTATAAGGCTGAATAGTATTCCACTGTGTATAGATACCACATTTTCTTTATCCAGTCATCCACTGATGGACCCTTAAGTTGATTCCTTATCTTGATTTTTGTGAATAATGCTGCAATGAATATGGGAGTGCAGATATCTCTTCAACATGGTTTTATTTTATTGTAGTATATGCCCAGTGGTGAGATTGCTGGATCATATGGTAATTCTATGCTTAATTTTTTGAGGAATGCCCACACTGTTTTCCATAATGGTTATGTCAATTTACATTCCCACCAGAAGTGTCCTCAACAACTCTTGTTGTTTTTCCTCTTTTCGATAATAGCTTTTCTAACAGGTGTGAGGTGTATCTCACTGGTTTTAATTTGTGTTTCTCTGATGGTCACTGATGTTGAGCATCTTTTCCTATACCTGTTGGCCTTCAGTATCTCTTCTTTTGAGATATGTTTGTTCAGGTATTTTACCCATTTTTAATCAGATTATTTTTTTGCTATTGATGGTTTGAGATTCTCGTATATTTTGGATATTAGCCCTGTATCAGATGTATGGTTTGCAAATATTTTCCATGAATATTTCCATAGGTTGTCTCTTCCCTCTGTTGATTATTTATTTATTTATTGCTGTGCAGCCATTGCCTGTTTTTTGTAAATAAAATTTTATCGGAATATAGCTATACCCATTTGTTTTCTTATAATATGTGACTGCTCTCACAATGCAACAGCAAGTTGAGTCGTTGTGATAGATATCCTCGTATGGCTCACAAGACCTAAAATATTTTCTGGCTCTTTACACAAAGTTTGCCTACATCTGCTCAAAACCACTCTTTTTTTTTTTTTTTTTTTGTAATGGATGGCTGGTTAAGGGGGTAGATGGCATACAGAAATGGATTCTAGACACAGCTCTGCCACTCCCTATATTAAGTAACATGAATTAGAATCTAGTTCAACACCATTTTTCTACAGAAGAGGAAACTGAGGCTCATATACTTTTCATAATTTGTCCTCTTCAATGTGATAGCGGCATAGCTCTGCCTATAATCTGTGTTTCTTGGGCCATAGTACATTGTTTTTTCCCCAAACCACTCTTTGAGTTATTGCTATTCCCAATTTTAGAATGAAAAAAACAGAGGTCTGAAGAGGTTAAGTGACTTGCAAAAGGTCTCACAGCTCTACAAATTCAAAGGCCTGTTGAATTCCAGAGCTTTTACTCATACTACAGCTGATCCAAGAGGGTGATTGTTAATTACATTTGTCTTAAATGGATTTAACAATGGGGAAATGGATTTGTGATTCCTCATTAACCTCCATCCGTCTCAAAGACAAGTCTGATGCTGTGGTGTCATGGTGATGTGCCCAGGGCCAGCAGATACACTGTTCAAGTCCCAGCTCTACCTCTTAATTTCCACCATACGTTACAGGTAATAGTAGCACCAACTTGCATGATTGTTGCCAGGGTTAAATGAAGGCATGTCTAAAAAGAAATTACAAGAGCATTAGACATGTGCTCCACAAGACACTTGTTATTTTTATTTCAAATAACTATTATTTCAAAGTAGGGAGTCTGTGGAAATAAAAATAGAGCATGGCAAGGTTACAAACCAAAGCATCTCCCATGGTGGGCTGTCAGAACACCTCAGCCAGGAAGCTCGCAGAACACAGTGGTCCTACTTGTCAGATAACAGCCAGGAAAGGGGCTTGCCCAGCTTCTTTAGAAGAGTTGACTTTGGCCTGACCATGTCTGTTAGTCCCTTGGCTGGCTACATCTGCCTTGGAAAGGCCAACTGTGAGATGTTACAAGATGTTGATCCAATGCTTGCTGACCTGAAGCTCTTATTACTGTTACCCCTGATACTGTAGTCCCAACATTCACTCCCAGTGGCTCCAGACTGACTAAAAGTATAGTCAGGGCTGCCAGAGAATGACCTTCCTAAATAGCACAAGACAAAACAATTTGCTCAGAAACAACTTAATCTGTTATTTAATCTTTAGGCAAAGCAAAGAAAAACAATCAGTTTTTACCAGTGTTTCTCACCCTCCCAGGCATGTTTTATGTATGGAATCACTAGGAATAAAATCTGTCTATAGTGTGTGTTAAGCATATTAGAATGGCCTTGATCTTGTGAGGAGATTAGGAGATAAGGTTGTTTCCTGAAAGGGATGGGAATGGAAGGCTTGAGGCATTATCTATGAGCCATAGAATGGGTGGTCAACATGACGTAACTAACCAAAGTCACGGCCAAGGCTTTG
The DNA here is from genome assembly GCF_000696425.1 of Galeopterus variegatus. Lineage (NCBI taxonomy): Eukaryota > Metazoa > Chordata > Mammalia > Dermoptera > Cynocephalidae > Galeopterus > Galeopterus variegatus. Next base: position 265,355 of record NW_007727841.1, on the reverse strand, counting down.
CTGAAATGCAGCAGCATGACTGTGCGTGGATGTCATAAGCAGGGTTTTGCAAAATGGCATCACTTTTCTAGGGCTGGGGCTTAGCACTCCTCTAGGATCTAGAAAATTTTTGAGAACTCTGATCTTGGGACCCAGGCTGGGGAAGGACGGAGGGAGAAGTCTGCAGCAACTCTGCTGCCATTTCACAGAGAGTAAAGCTGCAGAGCATGTGCCTGATCTCTCATCTCTGCTGCGACTTTCCACCTTCTGCTTACATTTTTCTTCTTCTCTCTTCAACATACTCTTCCTTGGTTAATTTAGTCAGCCAGTGTTAATTGAATGTCCCTATGTGCCAGGCATAGTGCTAGGCTCTGGAGACTCAAGGGGAGGGACATAGACTTGGTCTCTACCCTGGAGCTTATAGTCGATAGGGGGTGGGACAGATGCCAGGAGGTGGGTAAGTCCTGCAAGGTATAAACAAAAGGGGGAGAAAGCGAAGAACAATGGGAGGCAGGGGACGATGTGGTCAGGGAAGGCTTTTTTCTGAGCTGAGAACAGGGCTCAATGAGCAGGAGCAGAGATGCCAAAGGAATGACATTTTCCAAACTCACCCAGCTGGTAGTGGCAACACTGAAATTTGAACCTTGGTTTGTCTGACTCTAAGAATTGTCTACTTTTCGCTAAATCATAACAACAACAACAACAACAACAACAACAACAACTTGCTCACAAAACAGTGATATTTAGCTATGCTGTATCCCCATGAAGTGAGTTGAGTAACAATAAGAAAAAAAATCATCCATTCATTCCCCTGTTCTGATCGTTTACTGTGGGTTAGCCACAATGTGCATGAAAATGCTAAATGCAGAATTCTCTTGTGCAGCTGTGAGCACCAATGCTGAGGAGTGTAGAGCAAAGCATTGTTAGCCTGAAGTTGGGGTCATCCGACGAGAGTCCCCACGCTCTTGAAATTCATCACAATAGCCATCCTTTACTCCATAGGATATGGCTTTCATTAAAATGCAGGGCATGTACATCCCACTTGTTGATTCCTTTCATTCCTAGACAAACATAAATCCAACAAAGAGGCAAACATGTCTGTCCAGGTCACTAGTTTGGTAGGGAATGTGGGTATTTCAGGAAGGTTAGGCTGCTGCTAGCAAGTTGCCACCATATTGTGAACTGGGAAATCATTCAGGAATTTGGTGATCGAGAGCAGTATAGACTGCAGTACTAATTACAGGTTGCAGCCCACTGCCACGCAATGAGAAGATCTGAAAATTAGAATCGATGGCCATTTTCTTGTGTAGTTTGATTTCTGTCTGCCTGCAGAATGCAGCTGGTCCTGACACAGAAAGTTCAACACTTTCTATAGCAGATATTATAGAACTTTCAGGAGATAAATTTGCAATCCCTGCCTTCAAAGAACTTTCAATTTAGTAAGAGGAATTTCCAACAAAAAGTCAACGGAGGAGGAATGATGTGGTGGAAAGATCATGGTCTTTGAGCCATTGACTAGGTTTAACTACTTCATACAATTCTATAACTACTTAATAGATGGTAGCTATTATAATCATTGTTGCTGTGGTTACTATTGTTATGTTCAGAATACAGCATATTTCTGTTCTGCTTAGGTGATTTGGGGCAAATTACTCAAACTCTTCATTTATAAAATAGGGGAATTCTAACTGCCTTATTTGTATGATTCAAGAGCTAACTGCATTCTCTTGTTGCTCTCACCACCCTGTTTTATTTGATTTATATGAATAAAGATTCCTACCTTCTGCCAGCAGTTGATATATTTATGTATTTTATATCTTTTTTCCATCCAATAAAAATGTAAGCTCCATAAGTAGGTATTCCGGTTCTTTTGTTAGTGTTGCTGGTGTCTTTTGTGCCTTGAACAGTGCCTGGAATATAGTAGCTTCTCAATAAAATATTTGCTGCATAAATAAGGAAATGAGTAAATGAATGAATGCTAAGTCCTATGTGAAATGTTTAGCAAGGCGGTTGTCATTTCTCTTGGTGTTGTTATTATGGTAAGAACATGATGAATGCCGTGAGAGGAACCAATACAAAGAGATCACTCTCAGCTCTGTCAGCCAGTGATCCTTATTCTTAGCACTGGCATCTCATCAACTGTGTTGTAGCTGAGTGAAACAACTGGGTCATTGTCAATAGTAAGGTCACAAGATTAATTGCAAAAGTAAGGGTTTCAGAATTTTTATCAATTCTCAGGAAGAAAGGGAAACAGCTGCACAAAAGGGAGAGAAGACTGGAAAAAGGAGGAAAAACAGCATTTTTTGCAAAATATTTTGTCACCTGAGGCCATAGGCTACAATTCTGTGACCGAAATTTACCCAGCCCCAGACTTAGAAGGCACGCAAACCCAGCTGCATTAGTCAGATGACACAAAAAGAGTATGTTGGTATAATGGCTCCAACCTGCAATTGAAACTGTCCTTTATGAAATCTGTTCTGTTTCTGAGCTGTTAAAAGCACTAAAGAAAAAACAAAACAAAACAAAACAAAACCTGAACTGCCTTCCAAATGAGAGACTGGAGGAATTTCTTTTAAAAGTAATAAAAAAAAAAATGTACCAGTGCATGTGAACTATCACAAGAAATACTTAGAAGCTGTATCCTGGCTAGGCAGACCTGAGTTTGAATGACAGCTCTGTCCCTTGCTGGATATGTAAACTTGGCCAAGTTACTTAAACTTCTGTGAACCTCTGTAAAAAAGAGAAACCAATATGTACTTTGCAAGATCATTGAGAGAACTCAGTGAGATAATTTCTGTACAATGTCTGGCACATTCTAGGTGCTTGATAGAAGGTAGCCACTGTTATTAACAATTTACACTACATGGATTTTTTTTACTCAGTCCCCACAACAACACTATGAGGAAGGTTCTATGATTATTCCCATTTTACATGGAGGTCTAGAGAGGTTTTCTAACTCAGTCAAGGCCATACAGCTAGCGAGCATCCAAGTAATGATTCTAACCAAGCCCGAGAGGCCAAGATCTTAGTAATCAACATGTTGTACGACACCTCTCATAAGAGCAGCAGAAGCTTAGTGGAACAAAGTAAGGTGCAGAACTTCTGTATTCTCTTGCATAAAACTCTGGCGGCCATCTGAGGTTACTGGATTTCAAGTATGCAGTGGCTCTCTGTTTACAGAGGATTATGAGAGACCTATAGGTTCTGAGAGGCAATGTAAGGTCTGCTTGTCTTATGACTGCTTTCTGGAGCAACCCTGGCATACTATATATTGCTTTACCTCTTGCTTAAGTCCATCAAAGGATTTCATGAGGTGTTTCTTTCTCCTTTTCGTAGCCTCGTCTTGACAAGTGTTCCCTTTAATTGGCATAAATTAAATTGCACGTGCCACTTGTGCATCTATCTGTACCTATCTCTCTCTTTATATATTTCCTTCAGGAGATAAAATAATAAGAACAAGGCATGTACAAGGATCCTTACCTTTTCTTTTATTTATCCAGAAAAAAAAACCCCAACCAAATTATGGTTATTGAATTTCATTTGAATAGCTCTTTGCTGGTCATTACAGAGAGAGAACTCAGCTCCCTAAGAGAGTTTTAAGAAAAAAGGAAAATAGTAGATATCTAGAGGTGGAAAGGAAAACGTCCTCTGAATTTTAGGTACCGTATAAGAATCCCTGACTAACATCACCCAGCCTTTGCTTGAATCGTGACTATGAGTTCATTTTTTGTAAGAGAACTTGTTTCAGTGTCTGGCACACTGATTGTGAGAAAATTCACCTTATTGTGAAAGAAAACATGCTTCTCTGTAACTTCTAGTTTTGCCTGAGGAAGCACACGAAATAAACTTGTTCGTCTTGCATTACTCTTCGAATATTCGAGGAAGACAATCACATCCATTCTGTCCAATCTCACAAAATATCCAGGCTGCACAGTCACAGGGGTGCTTATTGAATATCCATTCCCTGAACAGCAGTCAGAGGGAGCCTTCTTAAATGTAAGTGGGATCATGTTATTGCCTGTCTCAATCCCTCCAGTGGCTTCTCATCACATCCAAATGAAACATGAAGCCTCTTGTCCGGCCTGTGAGGTCCTGCGTGAACCAGTTTCCTTGTCCTCTCTCGTGCTCCCTGCATCTCTCACTCCACTCCAGCCACACTGGCCTCCCCAGACACACCGGGCTGCTCCTACATCAGGGCCTTTGCACTTGGTATTCTTGCAAAGAAACACCTGGCTCCCTCACTTCATCCAGGTTTCTGTTCAAATGTCATCTCTTTGGAGAGACCTTTGTTGATACCTAATTAGAAATAATAGTCCCTTCCAATACTCCTCCGTTCTCTTGCTCTGCTCCAATATCCTTATCATTTATCAGCTACCTGACATTGTATTTCTTCTCCCACTAAAACAGAGGATCCATTAGTCAGAGGCTGAATCCCCAATGCCTGACACATACCAGGTGCTCAATAAAAGTTTGTTGAATAAATAAAAAAGGAATGAGTAAATTAATGAGTGGATTGAATGATAATACCCCTTACGATCCTAGTCATGCCTCTCTCAACACCGTCTAGTTTCATAGAGACCTTCTAAAATGAGATATCCAGAGGTGAACACAATCTAGATAAAGTGTAACTTTTTTCTCTAAACTTGGGCAGTAATTATTTATTAAAGGAGATGAAGATAAAATGAGGTCATTTAGAGTTGTGGTCACACATGGGCTCCTGTAGAGCTTACAGGTGACAAAAACTATCTGGTTTCTTTTATAAGAAATGTTGTTAATTCTGGTCTCTCCTAGGGTGAAGATGTATAACTGAATTTTGTATTTTATTTCAAGGATGTTATCCTAGATAAATTGATTTGGCTGTCTCTCTCTCTTTTTTTAAATCTTGGTTTCAGCCAGTCAAGATATTTTGTATTTTGATTAGGTCATAGCACATAGCACATGGCAGCTAACTGTCACTGGAATATTGAGCTCAAGAACATACCTTATATCTGTGATTCAGGAATCAGGCAGCTACCATCTCTGTTGCCTCCACAAGTGTCTACTGATGCTTAGGAAGCTGGAGAATGGATACTAAAATAATGTTGCAGAGAACCTACCATTTCCATGATCTTGTTTACACAGAGAAGCAGCTAAAAGAGACAAGAAGATGGATCTCAATTCTGCTTTCCAAATCTCATGTGCACAGTGACAATCTAAGGTGTATAGTTGGCAGAGTCTACAAACTGTATCTATAGCTCATTCCACCAAAAATCTGCAGGACAGGAGGGCACCTGGGAAGTAGGGTGGAATAGAGATTGAGGGAGCCCACTCTCAGTACCCTCTACATTTTCCCACTTGCATACCTCTATGACAGTGTGTTTCAACAAACTGTTGACTTCCTGCTATGGTCTGAATGTTTATGTCCTTCCCAAATTCATACACTGAATTCCCACTCCTAAGATGATGATATTAGGAGGTGAGACCTTTGGGAGGTAATTAGGTCATGATGGTGGAGCCCTCAGGAATGCATTAGCACCCTTATAAAAGAGACCCCAGAGAGACCCTTGCCCCTTCCATAATGTGAAGTTACAGTGAGAAGACAGCTGTCTATGAGGAAGTGGGGCCCTTACTAGACATCGAATCAACTGACACCTTGATCTTGGACTTCCCAACCTCCAGAACTATGAGAAATAAATATCTATTATATATAAGCCATCTAGGTTATGGTATTTTGTTATAGCAGCCTGAGTGGACTAAGACATTTCCCCATCTCCCAATTAAACAGGACTTTTATCTCATTATCCCTGATGTCAAGTAGTACTTGGCACAGAGTAAGCTTTCGATAAGCATAATATTGTAGTGGGTGCTTGTTAAACCACTTTGTGTTGAACCACTATGGTATGAATTTGTAAAACTCTGGTTTTCCATAGTTTAGGACAATGAACAATGACCAATATTCTCTCCGAGCTCTTAGGAACTTTGAAATGACATGGCTATGATGTCCAGGGTTCTGGTCACTTTTTCACCACCAACTGACTCTTCTTTTTTAGGATTACAATGAGGTCATCTTAGAATAGAGGTTAATCTGTGGCTTCTGTTAACTTCTGAATTAGAAAACATAAGCAAGGATTAAGACTCATCAAACATTTATCAGATTCTATGCTTTTAATAGACTCAGGTTTCTTCCAGCAGATAGTTGAAATTCCATTCCTTTTAGATCTTGCCAGTTTTCTAAGCCTCATTGGGAAATCATAGAAATCATAGAGAAAAGATGACTCTTTCCCTTAATAGGTACTTGAACTTGGCAAGTTGTTTGATATATTTGAGGTTGTGTTTTCATATATTGGTAACGATAATAGTGTAAAGGCTTTATGAATATCAAATGAGGCAATATATGTGATTGTCCCTAGCACGCTACCCAGCAAAGAGCAAGCATTTACTAAAATACTGGTTACCACTTATGGAGTGTCTGCTCCATGCCAGGTATGGAACCATATACATGTACTAAATTTTCCCTTTTTCTTTATCCTTTCTGAAATTTTTGAGTCTTTGGTCCTAGAGTTTCTTCTGCCTACATATCTTTCCCTTCTTTATCTACTTAAAAAAGTGTATCTATAATTCAACCACTGTATCAAATGTCTGTTTGCCATGTGAGCTATCCTGATCTCCCTATAAGGAGTCCTTTAGGTCTGTGACCCTGCCTATAGACAGCCTTTCAGTTTTATTGATTGCAAAGTCAGAAGAGTAGGCAAGCCTTGATTTTTCTAACTCATAGGGCTTTTTTTTTTTAAAAAATGGAAGTGTTCTCTAAATGCAAGACATTATAGTTCTTAAATTTCCACAACTGTCCCACAAACCCTGTTTACAGTTTGTTGCTGTTAAGATTCAAAACCCTTGAGACTGTAGGCAAGAACTGGGTTCTCTTCTAGGCTGTTTTATTTGAATGTAAAATGAAACAGGAAACCTGATGAAAGTGGTATGGCAGAGGGCCCAAACTGCTCTGGCAGAGTTCCAGAAGATCTTCCTATTTTTAGGCATGCAGAGGGTTTCATTACACACAGGGTCTGGTTAAAAGAGTTCCACACCATGACTCAAATGCTTCAGTCCTCCTGTTAATTGTCAAGTTCAGAGCATAACTGGGGTGACTCTGGAGACCACTTTGGATGCACAGAACCGAGAACTGAAGATCCGAGTCAATGTTCCTTTTCTGTGGATCCCCCATGCTTTATAATTTACTTCTCTGCAGGCATAATCTCACTACTTTTTTTTAATGGCAGCTTTTTAAAAATATAATTTATATATAATAAAATTTACTCTTTTACACTGTACATTTCAGTGGTTTTTAATATATTCACAGAGATGTGTAAATGTCACCATTATATAACTTTAGAACATTTCATAAATCCAAAATAAAAACTCATACTCAATAGCAGTCACTCCCCTATCACCACAAATCTACTTTATTTCTCTGTGGGTTTGCCTATTCTAGATGTTTCATGCAAATGGAATCATACACTATATGGCTCTTCTATCTGGCTTCTTTCACTCAGCATGATATTTTAAGGTTTGTCCATGTTGTGGTATGTAGCAGGACTATATTCCTTCTTACAGCTGTATAATATTCCATTGTATGAATATACCTTATTTTCTTTATCCATTCATCAGTTGGTGATGAATTCATTTATCAGTTGCTATGAAGATCTGTGTGGGAGTTTTTGTGTGGAAGTTTGTTTAATTTCTCTTGTGCAATCCACATAGATGTGAAATTGCTGGGTCATATGAGTAATCCTATGTTTAATATTTTGAGGAACTGCCAAACTGTTTTCCAAAGTGGCCGTACCATTCTATTTATTTATTTATTTACTGTGATAAAAGGGGAAAATGTGGCCACTGTGACCCTCTTCCTCTACTCTTTCTTTCTTTTCTTTTAAAAAAAATTTTATTTTGTCAATATACAATGTGGTTGATTATTGTGGCCAATTACTGAAACCTCCCTTCCTCCGTCCTCTCCCCCCTCCCTCCCAACAATCTCCTTTCTGTTCACTTGTCGTAGCAACTTCAAGGAACTGTAATTGTTGTGTCTTCTTCCCCCTCCCGTTGTTTGTGTATTTATTTATTTATTTATTTTTAGCTCTCACAAATAAGTGAGAACATGTGATATTTCTCTTTCTGTGCCTGACTTGTTTCAGCTAATGTAATTCTCTCTAGGTCCATCCATGTCATTGCAAATGGCAGTATTTAATTCTTTTTTATAGCAGAGCAGTACTCCATTGTGTAGATATGCCACATTTTCCGTATCCACTCATCTGATGATGGACATGTGGGCTGGTTCCAACTCTTAGCTATTGTAAAGAGTGCTGCAATGGACACTGGAGAACAGGTATACCTTCGACTTGATGATTTCCATTCCTCTGGGTATATTCCCAGCAGTGGGATAGCTGGGTCATATGGTAAGCCTATCTGCAATTGTTTGAGGAACCTCCATACCATTTTCCATAGAGGCTGCACCATTTTGCAGTCCCACCAACAATGTATGAGAGTTCCTTTTTCTCCGCAACCTCGCCAATTAATCCTTTGTCAGATGTATATTTTGCAAATATTTTCTCCCACTCTGTTGGTTTTCTTTTGACTATGTTAATTGTTTCTTTTGCTGTGCAGAAGCTTTTTAGTTTGATATAATCCCATTTGTTTATTTTTTCTTTGGTTGCCCATGCTTTTGGAGTTACATTCATGAAGTCTGTGTCCAGTCCTACTTCCTGAAGTGTTTCTCCTATGTTTTGTGGCCGTACCATTTTACAATCTTACCAGCAATGCATGAGTGTTCCAGTTTTTCCATATCCTTTTTAACACTAATTATTGTCTATCTTTTTAATTTTAGACATTCTAATGGGTATGAAGTGGTCTCATGGTTTTGATTTGCATTTTCCTAATGGCTAATGATATTGAACAATCTTTTATGTGCTTATTGGCAATTCGTGTATCTTCTTTGGAGAACTGTTTATTCCAGTCCTTTAAACATTTTTAAAAACTTGGTTATGCATCTTTTCATTGCTGAGTTATAAGAGTTCTTTATATGTTCTGGATACTAGATCACTTATCAGATATACTTTTTGTAAATATTTCCTCCCATTCTGTAAGTTATCTCTTTGCTTTCTTGCCATCTTAACAATAACATCTTTCAATTCATGAACATGGATGTCTTCCCACTTATTTAAGTCTTCTTTAATATATTTTGATGATGCTCTCTACTTTTCAATATACAGATCTTACACTTCTTTTGCTAAATTGATTCCTAAGTATTTTAGAGTTTTTGATACAATTGTAGATGCAATTTGTTCTTTATTTCATTATATATTGCTCATTGCTAATGTATAGAAACATGACTGATTTTTGTATATTTGTCTTGTATCATGTAACCTTCCTGAACTCATTTATTAGTTTCTATAGTTTTTTTCTTTCTTTCTTTCTTTTCTTTTTTGTATGGATTCATTAGGATTTTCTGTATGCAAGTTTATGTCATCTGTGACTAGAGAAAGTTCTATTTATTCCTTTCCAATTTGTATGATTTTTATTTATTTATTTATTTATTTATTTATTTATTTATTTATTTATTTATTTTTGCTTAGTTGCTCTGGCTAGAAGTATGGTGTTATATAGAAGTGGTTAGAGCAGACATCCTTGTCTTGTTACTGATCTAAGGGGGAAGGCATTCAGTCTTTTATCATTAAGTATGGTGATGTTAGCTGTGAATTTTTTTGTAGAATCCTTTTATCAAGCAAAGGAAGTTCCCTTCTATTCCTAGTTTGTTGAATATCATAGCTGTTTGGCTGGAAGGGAAATCACAGAAATGGCAGTTTTGCTTCCTCTTTGAGAGAGTTCCATTGTGCTGGTAAGCATGTGATGATGCTTTTCCAGTAGTAAGCATAAACTTACTTTTAGGTTTGAGTTCAAATGCATTTCTTGAGTTGAAGTTCAACTGCTCAGGGCTTTCCATTCCACAGGATCTTTATTATTGTGATTGAAACCTGTGCCTTCAAAGCTGTCTCCAGAATCATCCTACCCTTTGCAAATAAGGCTGCTCATTTTCTCTTGAGGTTAGAAAGAATGTGAATAGCACGGTTTACAATATTATTAACTTTAGTCTACATATAATCTTTCTATAGGTAAAGAAAATTTCCCAGAACCTATGTCACTTCTAAGCACCTATTATATGCACAGCACTTTGTAAGAAGCTGAGAACATGATAGTGGATGATGCAGGCCTTATTCTCCTACATAAAGTAATGGATACTATTTTTGTGTTTTCTGTGTTTCAAGCATTGTGCTACTTGCTTAACATGCCTCACAGTCTTCGCTCAGTATTTACAGGGGATTGGTTCCAGGACCTCCCACGGATACCAAAATCCTAGTCCTTGGTGTATAAAATGGAGTAGCATTTGCACATAACCTATGCACATCCTCCGTGTACTTTAAATTGTCTTTAGATTACTTATACCACCTAATACAATATGTAAATTACAGTATGTAAATAGTTGACATACTGTATTGTTTTAAAATCTACATTATTTTTATTGTTGTATTTCTTTTTTCTTTTTTTCCCCCAGAATGTTTTTGATCTGTGGTTGGTTGAATCCATGCATGCAGAACTGTGAATATGGAGGGCTGACTGTATATGATTTGGTCTTCATATAAACCCTGCATGATAAGAACTATGACTATTATTTAAAAGAAACCTGGGGTTTAGAGAAGTTAAGTGAGGTCTCATGCTTGGAAGTGGCAGATGCATGTCTGTTATACTCCAGAATCCACGCTCTTAGCCTCTCTACCATGTTATTTTTTTCTCCTTTTTTTCTGGGAAGTTACACTCTTATTGCTGAGACAAGGAATACTTGAATGAAACAGGAAATTCTAGAGACAAGAAAAATATCTTGTGTGGAATCTCTCAGTTCTTTAAAGGAGGGTGGTGCAGTGAGTGCTGCAGTTGGGTGGGTTCTCGTGAAGTTGCAGAGCTTTGGAAAAGACTCTGGCTCGATTAAGATTTGGGTGAGCACAATGGAAAGAGGATGACTTCAGGGCTGGGGAACATTATGAGCAGAAGTGTGGATGCAGGAATGAGCTCGGGCTCCTTGCAGGAAGGACTTGCCTGGAGTGAGAGTTTCTGTCACTTATCAATGGGAGATCTGGGTTGGGTGGGCAGATTTTGGTATGCGTGTGTGCACATGTGGAGTGGGGTATCTGAATACTATAATGAAAGGTAGATCTAGAACAGCATTTAAATAATGGAACTAACAATTTTTGATTTTTGTTTTTCACAAATTATACTCCTTGAATTTCCGGGTTTCTGAGAAGGTGCCAAAGGGAGAAGAAGGTGGCTGGTTAGAAAGGATTCTGGCTTCCCAATCCCATTCATTTCAAGTAGAGCAGCTCCAAATTTAGATGTCGATATTCATTTTAAGATTTTATTTGAAAACAAAATTTTGATGTTTCAAAAAAGCGTTAAAAACCACTGAGTTAGCCCAATGACCCTGCTTTACCTTTGAAGAAACATGGGCTTGAAGTGAAACAACCAGCTAGTAACAGAGCAAGGACTACAAGTTTCTTGGTGCCAAGAAGTCCATTCAACAAACATTTATTGTCTTCCTATTAATCTCAGGCAGGGTGCAAAACTCTGAGGAGTGCAAGGATGACTTGTCTCTGCATTCCAAGAGATCACAAGGAATAGAGCTGCCTAAAAAGAGATTACAGACACTGTGGGAACAGAGCAAAGGGATCCCATTGCTCTACATAGGGAAAGCAGAATCAGGGGAGGCTTCACAGCAGAGTGACACCTGACTCAAATTTCCATAAATATGTTGGGGTTTGCCAGGAAGATTAGGTGGAGAAAGGCATTCTAGGCCAAAGCAACAATGTATAGTAAAGAATGGAGGTGTGAAAGAGCACAACTTAATCAAGGAACAGCAAATATTTCTCTGATTAAGAAAACTTACCATTTATTAAGCATTATTCTGTGCCAGGCATTGTGCTAGGTGATTTACATGGATTATTTCATGTAATACTCTCAAAAATCCTATGAGATGGATACAGATGAGAAAATTGACTTTTTGGATAGAGAAATAATTTTCCTAAGGGTCAGGTAAGTTCTGACAGTTAAATGGTGGTACAGCTGGGATTTGAATCCAGGGAGTTTAGTTTTGGATTTAGGGTCCTATGTGCCTTGCTAAGCAGTTTGAATTTCAGTCAGGGTTCTGATCTAGCATCAAAATGATCCAGTGGGGTTAAAACAGACTCTGGGCCTTATCCCCAGAGTTTCTGTCTGAGGGAGGCTCTGAGAATTTGCATTTCTAAAAGGCTTCCAGGTGACTTTGATCCTGATGGTCCAGGGATCACAGTTTCAGAACTGCCTTGATAGGGAGCCACTGAAAGATTTTAAGTTTGGGAGGAAAATCATCAGATTTGTGTTTTATTTAGGGCTCTCTGAGTAATGAATGGGTAAAAGAGGATTCAATGAAATGGTATTTTGAGGTTGACAGAGACTGCAAACAAGAAGAGCAGTTTCGAGAGGACTTACTAATGTGTGTCCAGGAAATAATGATAAAGAGATGAACCTAAAAGTAATCACACAGGAAGATAATTTGGGTACTATAACACTCACAGCAAGCTCTGGTTAATGATAAGAAGCATAGTAATTAATAACGAAATTTGTTGACTTGGTGTCTGATGAGAAACAAGAGATGAAAGGATTGTGACTTTAAGGTTTTCATGAAAATAAATGAAGTTGGGAGGGTGACCTGGTTGTTTGGGTAGCTGCGTTTTGGATATGTTGAGTTGAGATCTTCCTGTGGTGTAATGGGAGGACATCATGCTATCATGGAAAGAGGATTAAGTTGGCATTTAAACTTGGCTCAGTCACTTATGCTACCATTTTAGAGGTGTCACATATTCTTTGAAGCTCCTTTTCTTTATCTGCAAGTGGAGTTCACAACAGTTTCTCAGCCTGCCTATGTGAGACTGGAGGGTAGAGAGTGGAAGTCTTCTCTAGTTACCTACCCACCCACTCGTGCTTGTATATTATACATCACATGACAAAGTGGCCTCAAGGATGAAAACCTTCATGAGGTTTACACACATGCTGGTGACCCATCCCTCCAAACCGTCCCAACCTTTCTCTGTTCTCCTGAACATTTAGCATGCAGGTTTCAGAGTAGCTAAAAAGAAATAAATTGAATTTTGAGTTTAAAATGTTCTGTTATAAGCTAGAGTTTGAAACAAAGCTGAGTTATTTTCTGGGGGTAATGCTTTTAAAAGCTTAATTGTGAATAAGTGTATTTTTTAGTGTTTAAAGTTCAATATACTTGTAACATTACTCTAAATCTGCCTTAGATGATTTTTAAAAACTATTGACAAATATTTTAAAGTTATTAGCCATGTCCCTTAACTTAGATATGTAATCCTAGGGTGTTAGCAAATTTGTACATATCTCTATATCTTTCTTATAATCCAAGTACAACTTAAGAAGTGACTTTTTACTGAGTATGTATTATTCATCATGATTGTTAAGTATTCATTAGCTCAGGAACCATGCTTAACACCTTCCTGCCCTCAACTCCCATACCCAGTTCATTAAAAAGTCTTTGTCCTAACTCTTCTACTTTTCTTTCTCTCCTCCACCATAGGCTCCTTAGTGCAAGCTATCATTATCTTTTGCCTGGATTAGTGCTATAGTTTTCAAACTGATCTAACTGTTCTATTGTATCCATTCTTGATTCTCTCTAGTTCACAGCCACGTTATACAGAGATTAATGCTTCAAAATCCAATTAAACCCCCAATTCCATAAGACTTCCAAGGGCTTTCCATTGCTTTTAGGATAAAGGCAATACTACCTGACATGACCTGTGAGCCCACATGAATGGTCTCTACTAACCTGTTTAATCTTACTTCACTCCATACCCACTTTGCTTTCTCTGCACCAGTGAAACTAGCTGTCTTTTCATCTTGTGGATGTGCCCTGCTTCCATCCTACACAGAATCGTTGTACATTCTGTCCCCTCTATCTAGAATTCTTTTTTCCTCTCTTAATAGAGTCCCTCCCACCCACTTTTCAAATCATAGCTCAATTGATACTTATTCCACAAAGTCTTCTGTGACCCCCCCACCCCTGACTAGATAACCTGAATTACATGCTCTCTGCATTTACCACACTTGCAATTTACATTTATCTCTGTGTCTGTGGAGGGCAGGGACTATGTCTGATTCAGCTTCCTATGCAGTGACCAGAACGGTGCTTGGTACATAGCAGGAGGTAATGAATATTTGTGCAGTGAATGAATATTTGCAGAGGGCAGAGATTGTTCTGGTGTGCGGGGCTCATGCTTAGATTCCACTGGGAGTATGAGTAATGCATGAAAGTTTAGGATGTAAGTTAAAGTCATTGAAAGGTGTGACAGTGTTGATTTCAGCTTTCAATTGTATAATAACTAATAGCACAAGTTCTGTTTGCATTTGAACAGGCATATGCTGTTCCTCTGCTGGAGAACCCCCTGGGACCATAGATTACCCATAAAACTTTGTTTCTGTGGTTTAGAATCATAAGTGGGATCTACTTTACACACATCTGCAGTCCTGGATTGTAACAGCAATCGAGCCAGCTTGTTCTTCTATTAGCTGTCAAAATTTTCTGCTCAATTTAGATTGGTAAATCCCTTTCACAAATATTGTTGTCCAGTTTTTATTCTGAATTTTATAGTAGTCCTTGACCACAGCAGAATTTAAAAACGAGAACTAACTCAAAGAGCTTAAAAATAGAATAGAAAGAATATATGTGGGTGCTGTTTTCTTACTTTTGTAGTGTATGTGCTGTAGCTGCTGCTAAATGATGCTACTGAAAATCACGTGGCCAATAATCATCTGACACCATACATCATCTTAGAATTATTCTGGGAAAAATGTAAGTCAAGTCATGTCAGTTCTGTATAATGAGAAAACTGGACGTAGATAAAGTTGCCATCAGTTCATGACAATTTCATAATTACTGCAGGAAGCAAGAATGGCAACCTCAATATCTTTCAAATCTCACTGTTAAACTCAAGCCATCTTATCTTGATCAGGGCTCGGGAACAAGGATGCATAGAATCATTTCATGAAAAGACAGACTGTGCATTTGTATAAATGCAACTACTGTATTGCAATTAAGCAATACACACACTGCTGCTTTGTACCACCAGCAAAGTAAATAAAATACTGCTCTGCTGCTTACAGTTTGGAGATGATTCCCCTGGAGGAATCAGCCATAGTTTATCATTAAGAGATCTAAACTTTAATGTTCAATTAATAGTGAATGCTATTAATAATACATTAAAATTACATTATGAATTAGGCCAAGCAATTCAACATGCAGATCATAAACAAATTAATTCAGAGTAATTTATTCTAATGCTCTGTTTCTCTAACTGTGATCTTTACATGACTTGCATCAGAATAACCTATTCAGCTAGTTTCTGCCTGGTCCCTAAACTCCCCTTTCTTCTCCACACCACCTAGACTTAATGAATCAGAATCCTGGGGAGTAGGACATAAACACCAGCATTTTCAACAAGCCCCCAGAGTGATTCTTATGCCCAATAAAGTTCAAGAACCATGGAATGATTTCTAGGGGCTGAGACTGTTGAAAGATTTGTTTATAGTTCTAGGTTTTCTTCTGCCAGGGGGCAGTGTTCTCTGAAATATGGCTTGGTTAATAAACCATGCTGGAAGTTAACTTTTCAGTCTTTCTCATGTACTTTCTTGTTTACTAAGCCAGCCATGTGTGATCTTATACCAAAATCGTAAACACCATAGCAAGTGAACTTTCTTAATTTGGTTTTCTTATAGAAGGTTTTAGAATATATTCCGGTCATTTTAGTTGAATTTCTTGACCTACTTAATGCATTATCAGGCTTTTTGGTTTTCCCAGATTTAGATAATGAGGGGTAATTGTATTTTGCAGTTGATTTGATGCCCAAGGTAGGGATTTTGGTTCTCCTCCTGACAGTTAATTTATAATAATTATCTTGTAGGAAAATTCTGTTTAACTACGACTAGATGATATGTGTGTGCACGTGTGTGCTCATGTACGTGTATGTGTGTGTGTGTGTATATATGTTTGTTAATAAATTCCTTATGCACAATGATCTGGTAGAAGACAAAGTTCTTTGGCAGAACAGTTAACAGAAATAGTGGCTGAGCTCAATCCTTTTGGATAATGGGTAACAAGTGCTGTACAGAAGCCAATTATGGGTCAACTTGACTTATAGCTTTCCCCCACTGCACAGCTAGTCTGTGTGTCGAAAAAAATTTGTGGATGATATTGAGCTTCTGAATTCTAATTTTTTTTCAAGGGGAGCCTTCATTGTCCTCAAGCTGCATGTCTATAGTCAAATGTCAAAGCTGAGAATTGTTGGGCTCTGGAAAGGCCTGGGGAGGTTGAAGAGAAGACGAGGCTGCTTTTGCAGAACATTTGGAGCACTGTGGCATACAATAAAATAACAGGATTGCCTAGACATTTTCCCTATCGGTTTATAGTTTTCCTCTATAATTGGCAGGCTTGCAGCTTGCAATTTAACCTCAATAGAAAAATTTACATGTGCTTAACAACTTTTATAAGCCTTGCTAAATACCCAACTCCAAATCAGTTCAGTATGCATACGGACTAACACAAGAGACTTATAGAAAAATTCATAAGCCTGTCATCTCTGTAACAGTGCAAAACGAAATGGATTTCAGAAAGGTAACTTAAAGTTTGGCAGTATATTTTCTTTCTTTTTTTTTCAATTAGCTGTTAACTAAATTCTAGGATATATAATGAAACCCAGGCCTACCGTACAATCTACTATAAACAAGTCCTTGCTTTTGTGCTCTCATGTTTTATTGGAGCAAAGCCTCTGCTCCGTTAGTCATTTGTTGCATGCATGGTAAGGCTCGTATTTGTTTACATACGAACATATGCACAGTGCGAGAATGATGGTCACCGGGCCTGGCGAGGGAAAACCAAAAACAAACCTTCCTTCATTTGAATCCTCGAGGCATACAATATTTAAACAACTTTCAGATTTAGAGCCCTTGATTTCTTCTTTTAAAAGCGTCCTGCTTGCCAAATTGCTTAGTAAAGAAATCTGAACACTCGCTATAGCTTCAAAAGACAGTGTTTGGTGGCTAGATGATCATTTAACTGGGAAGTAACTAGGGAAACAATTTTTAAAATTTAAATTCTTGCTGCCATTGAAATTTTCTTCCTAAATTTAATTGCTAATAAAGCTTTCCAGTACCATCCTCCAAACCCCCAAAATAAAGTGACACTGTTTTCGGGAAGAAGAGGCAGAAACTTATGTTATTTTGTCTTTCTTCATAGGACAGAAGGACTTTATGCTGCTTAGCTGGCATTCCCAGTATTTTGATAAAAGTTACTTCTCTAAACTTTAACAACAGCATGGGGCAAATAATGCTATCTCTTGTGTTAGTTACAATTTGGGGAGATTTCATCGTGAGAAACATTTGAGGAGTCAGAAGTGGCTGAGAATGTAGTAATAGAGACAGAGTTGTTCAAACTGCCAGAAAAATAAATAAATGGGAAGGACAGGGTAAGTTATTAGGTTTATAAATTACAAAACTTTCTATGTTAAAAAAAAATAAAGTCGAGGGGTTAATGACATTGAATAACTACACTGTAAACCCTTAAAAGCTTAAAGCTGGTGGAAATGCTGTACAGCTCTGTTTCACTTTTATCGGATAAAAGACATTTGGTTTCTTTTTGACAAACCATGTTTTTGTGAGGGAAGGAAAATGAACATGCACTGTAATTGGCCACAGCAACATCAGAAACCCTCACGTTGCCAGAGGATACCACATGAAAGTGCCTGGGTTAGGGGAGGGGCCGATAAGGGGGCGGGGAAAGGAAGGACGACGCCTTAAGCCTCTCATGCTCAGGGCTGCGATTTGTGAACAAACTGTGATGAAATCAAGCTCTGGACAAATCACATGAGCCTGTCAACCTCCCAGGTGGGATTGCTTATAGTTAACAGACTGAACTGGGAGCCCCCAAAGCAGTGCATTCAGTGTAGGCAAAGAGAATACACGGAAAAAGCCTTTCCAAGAATCCTCTGACATGGCAAAAGGAAGCTCGTTCCAGTTGTACCAGGTAGGAGAAGGGTGGCATGACTGGGGAAATGTTTGATCGTCAGAATCAGTTACTGATTTTGAATGTTCTTTTTTTGTTGTCAAAATGAAGATAGCACCTGATGATGCATTTTAGAAGTTGTAGGATTGGGTGGTGATGTTGAAGTCATTTGAGTTGCCTTTGTGTAATTTTTTTTTAGTTCTGTCTAGCTTATTTGACAACTTGGTCTCTTTATTTCCTTAGATAATATCCCTGTTCACTTTTGCCATCGGAGTCAATGTTTGCTTAGGATTCACAGCAAGTCGAATCAAGAGGGCAGAAGAATGGGATGAAGGTCCTCCTACAGGTAAGTGTAACAACCATTTATATTTCCAGTCTTTTGAAAATATTATGCACTAGGTACTGAATAAGCCCATTAAGAAATTCATCTTTAAGATAATCTTGCAGTATAACTAAGCTAGTCCTAGATTTCTCTGGGATAAAACCAGCTATGTGTATAATTCAGGTGAGAGAATGCGGTTTTAATTAGAGAACATTTATGATTGCTTCCTGATAACTGGCTATTTAAGTCCTCATACTCTGAAATTTATAAGTGTTAAGATAAAATTCCCGGTGGCGCACTGCTACAGTACGCCGCTTGGGAGTGCGGTGGCGCTCCCGCCGAGGGTTCGGATCCCACATACAGACCGGTCGCTCACTGGCTGAGCGAGGTGCGGGCGCAACACCAAGGGTTGCGATCCGTTGCCGGTCACGAAAAAAGACAAAAAAAAAAAAAAATTATAACTCTTATTCATAGACAAGGTTAAAGCAAAAGTGATGAGAACAGGTGTTGGTTTTATATTGGAGATACACGAATCTGATTTGCTGTCATGTGATACAGGATGTAGTATTTGCCACCAGAAAGTTCTGACCTAGGAAGAAAGAGGAATGGAAGTAAAAAAGGCAGTGAACTAACTTCATGAAACTTCAGAAATTTAGGACTTTAAGGTTAAGATTTACCTTAAGTAGGAAAAACATAAAAGAGAGGAGGTGCTTAAAAGAGCTTACAGAATTGATTCATACTCATTGTGTTTTCTTTCGGCATAAGGAAAGGTAAGTTTTAATAGTGTACCTTGACTTAACTAATAGAACTGAAGTGAAAGAGTTTCCTTTTACAATATGCTGCACCATATCCAGTGTGGGGATTCTCATAAAGGAGCTCCTTGTGTAGATGGAGGGGGCTTAGCTGACCAGGTCTTAAGCAATGAGTTGGTTAATTTCCTGGAAATTGGAGCTGCTGATGGTTTTAGAAATAAAAAATTACATTTTAAGTAGTGGGTACTCTAGGGGGCAATATTTTCTTGACTTTCCCTGATATCCAAGCATGTTTGTCTGCCTTCCTCTGAATTTTGTGTTTCTTTATATTTCTTGATCTGACTACTGTAAAGACCATCACCTGTCTATGTTTAGCCAGCACAAACTCTTACTATTTACCAAACTATGAGACATAAATTGATAGAATACTAAATCTTTCTTACCTTAGGTAAGTTACTTTTGAATCATGCCAGAAGGTTGGAAGAATAATATTCAAAGTGGGTTAGTGAGTTGAAGTGGGATGTGGTTGGGGTAAAAAGTGAGAAAATAGGTCATAGTTATTGCAGCCCCAGGGAGCCAGATGGACAAAATGAATTGTCTTCTGTTGGAGAGGGAGAGGAGAGTGGATTGCTTGATCAGAGAATGCTGTGCTTTTTTTTTTTTTTTTATTGGTAGAGAATGCTCTCTTCAAAGGCTTCTTTTTCTCTCCCATTAATGCTGACTATGAATGATAGGACAGGGGAATCGATCCTTAGTATGGTCATGTGGGTAAGCTAGCAACTTGAGAGCCAGCTACAGGTTTTTTCCAATGTACCCTAAGAAAGAACATTATTCTGTTTCATCTTAATATATTACTTTGGCTAAAATTGATATTGAAAGAATTGAATGCTGTTTCTTTAAAAAAAGCATAAAATTGAGTCACTCATTATTTTCAGAGCTGACTTTTTTTGGAAAACAGTCATGAAAGTTCTTGCACTGTGGTTCCATTTAACTTGCTGTGTGATCTGGGGCAAGTTACTTGAGGGGTCTGTTTTCTTAGGTGTATATTGAGGAGCAGGCATAAATGATTTCTAATTTTCATTCTGAACTAAAAAAAGCCCATGATTCTATCCATTCTGTTTTATTGCCTCTTGCATTTATGTGCTCTCTACTGGAAAACTTGGAAAATATAGATCAGATTTATTAATCCTTGAAAATATTTTGTGTATAATAAATTATTTCCATATGTTATAAGAAACAGCTATAAGAACTGATGAATCAATACTGCTTCTGGAACAATAGCATAGTCTATGTTATAATCTATAAATCTAAATAACCTTGGATATACTAAAAATTGTTTGCTTTCTGAATTGTTTAATTAAATCTTTGATTACTTTAGGCCTTTATGATACCATCTAAAATAATTCATTAGTTAAACTACCTAAATGAAGCTTTGGCTTAGGGTGCAATTTACAATTTAAATCTGAGTTTTAGGATTTTGATATGTCTGAATACTTTTTCTTTTTCTTTTTCTTTTGATGTAGCTCACTTGCTGTTTTAGGCACTGTGGTTCATTTCTCCTGAATAAAGACCAAAGATACACTTTGGAAATTGAGTGAAAGCATACTGCTGAGAATTTAAGCATTTCTATCTTTTTAAATGCTACATGTGCCTAGAAAGAACGACCTTTCTCCAGTAATACAGGTGATTAGTTATTCTGACTGTTAGCAAACCCTTCACATCAGAAAACACTGAATGCATTTTTACATGTGTATTAGAATAAGACACTAGGGGGGAAGACAGCCATGCCTATTTTCAACAACACTTTCAGGGCCCAAAGAAATCTTGGGAAGCTCAGTGTTTCAAAGGTATTTCAATAAAAAGAAGGAACACAAAAGATGTTAATATATGGCCAGCTTCAGACTTATCAGAGCAAGATCCACCATTCAAAAGCATGCAGTTTCTTGTTTAGTAACTGTAGCTCCTCAGAGTCCTCAGCAATAGCTGAGAATGTTCTGCACACACACATGCATACCCTCACTGCTGCACTATGGACTGCAGTGTTAGTTTCAAGGTTGTGGCAGTGCAAACAAACTGTTATAATTAATTAACTAGCACACTTGTTAGCTGGATTTATTGTTAAGGACTAGAGATCTATTGGAAGTAATGATGGAATAGGATTTCTTATACCAGATCATAAAAGATCTATAGGTTTATTAAGAAATATAAAGTGAGTAGAGCTAATTATAATTTTGTATGGTAAATATAATGGGCACTCGGGTAATGGAGATAGCTGAAATAAATTTTCAAAGAAAAAGTAAGTAACAAGTACAATTCAGTTTGACATCTTTGTCCTATACAGCTGATGTGGACTACTTGATTTGCCTTTTAGACTGCAAGAAAATTTATGTGTATACAGGTGTGCGTGCACTCATGTACACGTATGTTATATGTTTGTGGTGTTATGGAGGAGTCTATTTAAATGAACCTTGTGATTTAGATACTCTTTCAGTCTCTGGGTGGAAAAGGAATATCCTCTACGAAATATAAGCAATTTGGTTCTTGAAAGACAAAGAAAAATTTGTGAGCTTGTGAATAGCTGGCTAATAAAGACTTAAAAGTTCAGTCCAATTCATCATCATTTTTGGTTGCTTGAAAGGAAAATTGAAAAGTATATGAATGAAATCCATGGGTAAATATGAGCTAGAGGGTGTCACTAACAACTTTATGGGTAAAGTTTTCCTTTGAGAATCATAGGGAAAACAGAAAATGGTACCGGGAACAGGAAGGTTCATGTTCATTTGATAACTTTAGGAATCTCATTCTATAATGAAAGCTGTTTAAATATTGGCATGCAGAATGTAGAAAACTGTAAAGCTGACAGGTAAGCCAGCCATTACTCCGTGAATAAAACTATCTCATGAGGAATATCATGTCATGTGACTTTATGTTAAATCTAATGTGGAAATCAGAGCGTTGAAATCAATAGAATGAAATGATCTGAATTAGAATCTCAGGAAGGCACAGATTTTTCTGTTTTTTGTTAGTGGAGCTTTGGTGTAGTGATTCTTCATTTATCTTAAAACTGTAAAGAATCTTCTATTTTGTTTACACACCCAGAAATCTTAGTCTTTGATGGAGTTCAACATAGACATTTTATGCAATAAAAATCAACAAATCTTTCAAAATTATGTTTTGAAAAGAGCTTCTAAAATTTGGAATCTATGCACAAAATTTGAAAAATCTTTTGTAAATAAAAAAAAAATTATAGTTATAGTGAGATGATCTAAAATTTTATCCAGACCTTTGCTAGCTCAAATGAGGCCTAGAGTTGATTTTCCAACCAGGAAAATGGGGTTAATGTCACATCTATTTAGCTGAAAAAGTTTTTGAAAACAAATGTCTTTTAAGGCTGATGAGAATAATAAGATGTTAAGTATACTATGTTACATTTAACTTGTCTTTGATTATGTTTGAAGGCCACTGTCCAAATTTGTAACTTATTGAGTTAACAATACTTGTGATTTAAAATGTCAGTGTTTCATTGTTTGGTGAGAAATTTGCAAATCACTCAGATTTATACTATTGATTATCATTAAATGCTATTCAGTGGTTTAGATGTTGAATTAAACTTTCTAACTTTTAATTTAAAGTACATAGAAATCTGTTTGTGAGGTCTTTCTACATGAGGACATTGTATTTATAAATACAGGTGTTTGAAAACTTCCCAGGGGGACCTATTTATAAAAAAAGAAAAAAAAATGCCTATGAAATCTGGCTCAGCAGTGTGAAGAGGAGGCGAGAACAGCGATGCCACAATAATAGGTACTGACAGAAAGTGATGTGTTTAGGAGATACTGACATGCGTGCCTGTAAGTGCTGCTTGTGAAGGGATGAGGTCAGAAGCATGAAGAAACCAGGGTAACTTCCATACGAGAATGTAAGACCAGAGAGAATGAATCATATCCTCCAAGAGGCATAATACAGTATTAAATTCCAGAGTTGGGCTGCGTCTTGAATGTCACCCACACTGTCCTCTGGTTTCCCCTGTGGGTTATACTTTAAACAGGGCAGAGGACACAGGGGAACCCGTCCTGTTTTAAAGTTCTTGAGAAAAGGAGGCAGCATAACCACAGTCTACGATGCCTTCAAGGCTCCACTCTCACTTTCTGGAAACACGTGGGCTGAGAACCAAAGCGAAGTGGGGAGGGACACAGATAGATAGCAGTATCCCAAACCCTGAAAACAGGACCAAGCAAAACTTAGAAGAAGGAACCTTCCAACTTTAGGCTGAGCTAACCGTTTTCAAACTTAAATACTGCCACCCTTATTGGCTATCAGCCAGATTTGAAAATTTTCATTTTGCAGAGGGATTTAGAGGGAAATATGATTGGGAGGCCAATGAAGTAATGTTTCAGTCACAGCTTTTGTCATCAATGAGACTCTTTCCGATAGTCTAATTAAATTATCACTACTTTTTCTTCATATCATGGAAGAAATGGCATCAGAATTCTACAACCCCACCACTGTATATGTGTGTTGTGATGGAATATTTTAGAAATCAGGTTTTACTTAACTAAGTAAAGAAAATTTTGCCTGTTTCTATCAGAATTATGAATTTGAATGAAATAAATCATTTTACATTGATTTTTTTAAATCAGGAAATTATGGTTCTGTGAAAAATAAGAAGCACGTAGCATTATTATATGTATCACATGTGCATGCTTGTATATACATGTGTGTATATGTACATACACACATACGTACACACACATACGTACACACACAAACATTTTAACATTTGAAGTCCTGGTTTTTAAAAACATGTATTTGTGTTTCAAGATTCTGGACCTGATTTGTATCTTTGAAGTTAAATAACTTCACTTGAATATGGAATTAAAAAGGCAGCCAAAGAATTTGAATTTCATAAAAATATTGGTAAATTACTCATAAAAAATTCCAAGCTGCCATCATACTGACATATTTCTGAGTACTTTGTTTGTTTTTTAGTTTTGTCTTCCTTCTTAGTCTGAGCTTTTTATGAGGATCTCAGTAATGATGAAAATTGTGTAATACCATAAGTGTATTGATCCTTCAGTTTTCATCACCACTCTCAATAAGTTATGGAACCAAAGTGCTCACATCAATGCTCTCTTGATTTAGGTTCAGTAAAGGAAGACTTAACAGATTTTAAAACTCAGAGTTATAATAAATCAAGGAATCCTGATTATAAGTCCTAAGATTCTGTTCTTAGGCTGGATGCGGGGAGAAGCACAGAGAACCTGGACAAGGAATAAAAAGCCAGAACATGAAGGATGAATTATAGAACTCCTAGAAAAAGAACAGGGACTAGAGCTTGTCATGGAAGACGATGGCTGGGGTGGAACAGGCCCTGGAAAGGCAAAGTAAATATTATACTCTGTCACTCTATTTTACTTAAAAGGGGTTGGCAGCTCAAATTTTGGGGGGTTATTGGATGAGAAGAGACCCTACATGACTCAAACTATCTTCCCATTTCTTCTTGAATTCAAATCAGTCAAGAATGAATTTTGGCACAGATATCCCTTAATCCACACGTACACAGGAATTTACTCTTATTTGAAGCTGTTTATAACTCAGTCTTGAGTACAGTACTTTTTATGAGATTTATCTTTGCCTTATGAGTAGAAGTTCAATTCTTTCTAACAAAGCCGTCTTCAGTTTAAGTCTTGGCAAGGAGGAGTATACCTGATAGGGTCAAGCTATTGAGTGAGATTTAGTTATTTATTTATTTTTTTTTAAAGCAAGGGACAAACTTAAGAATAAGTAATGATGTCATAAGAAAAGAGTAATAATCATCTTGATAGAATAGATGAAGAAAGATTAAAAATGGCAAATATTTATATAATATTTTGAAAGGAAAGAAAGAAATAGGAAAGAAATTACGATGAGGGGAAAGCAAAGGGCATGGATGAAGGAAAATTTTAAATGCTTGCTGGGACATTATGAAGAAGAGGAGACAGGATAAGTAAATATCTGTAAGCAGTGTGCCTTTAGATCTCTTCTTATCTCAGGTGTATATAGCTTAGCATATTAATGCGCACAGCTCATAGGTATGAATACTACTCAGAATTTGTTAGATAGCTGTTGGAATGATTCTATCTAAGAATACCTTTAAAAAAAGGAATATTCACTTATAAGTGTTTTCCTTATCTTTATTGTTACTACAGAACTTTCTCTATTTTTCCTTTTGTCACTTCTTAACCCCACCTCCCTTGTAGTTTCTTCTGGATCAGCATGCATTGTTGATAGGTTGGCCAAAGTCAATAGAAAAATGTGGTTTATGGACCAGAGGTAAGGCACTGCATTGGAAACTGACATTATTTCCTAAAGTTAACTGGTGTGGTTTGTATGTATTTCAACATCCCAGAATCAACCATGCAAAAGCTTTTCACGTCTCATGGTCTAGTGAATCTGTTTGCTTTACTTGAACCCATCTGTTGCTTTAAAGGCTAGGATTGGCTGATTCGGACTTTAAAGAGGACAAAGGACTAAGGGATAAACAGGATGTTCAAGTAAATGGTTTGAACCCAGAAATGTCATTTAACATCTGTTCTCCTGCTTCTTGTTTTTCCTTGATTTTAAAAGTAATACATATAAATTATAAAAAAAGAAGATTCATATACATCTAAATAAGGAAATAAAATGACAAATATAACATTTGTTAGGATATTTACATGTAATATATATACACACATGCACAGACACATGTATACACATGAGGATGCTTCAAGAAGATGGTGGAAAAATAGAATTGGAAGATAATAAGAATCTTTACATGAACATTTTGAAGTACCCTTGTGTGTCTCATATATGTATGTGTGTATATACATATATATATATGAGAGAGAAAGGAAGCAAGACAACTATCTGTAAATTTGTAAAATGTTAGAGATTTCAAACTACAAAAAAGTAGTCTCTTCCTCTCTTTTTCTCAGTTATCTTCCCCAAATGTAATTCCCGTAATCAGTTTCTGATAGGGGGAAATGTTTATTTACACCTGCACTTTTAAAAAGTTAGTTACACTTGCACATTTTCTCAATTCCTGCCCCCATCCTCTCTCTGTGTTCTCTAGCTCTGGCTCTGTTTTTATTGTTGTTTTTATCTTTGTTGGTCTCTTTACCTAGATTTTTTAACACAAAATCTAATATAGGATATATAATGCTATAATGCTGTTCTATACTTTGCTCTTCAAGAAAACTTATTGATGTATCTTGTAGATCTTTCCATATTAGCCAACACAGATCTGACTCCTTTTTTCAAGGAGTAGGCAATATCCCACTTATGGATGTAATGATTCTTTCTTTCTTGATAGGGTCAACAACTCTGGCTGATTTTAGGGTTCCCTCCCATAATTACAAAAAGACAACCATGAGCAATGGACATTTTTTTGCACATATATCTTGGCAAACTTCTGCAAATATATAAAAGAGATAAATGCCTAGTAATGAAATTTCTGACTAAGAGAGTAGGCATTTAAAAATGTTGATAGATATTTCTAAATTGTATTATATTTTATAAAATTTTGCATTCTTAGAAACAGGTATGATATGGTTTATATTTTGCATTCATCAGAAATTATTTTGCATACTAGGATGAGGATCTGGCTTAATTTTTTCTAGTCACTACTTACTAATTCATCATTTCTTCATCTGA
Source organism: Galeopterus variegatus (assembly GCF_000696425.1). Taxonomy (NCBI): domain Eukaryota; kingdom Metazoa; phylum Chordata; class Mammalia; order Dermoptera; family Cynocephalidae; genus Galeopterus; species Galeopterus variegatus. Next base: position 238,501 of record NW_007727841.1, on the reverse strand, counting down.
TTTGAAATGTTTCTTTTATTATAAGATAAATTCTTATGTATTTTATCCTATTTCAGAACCCAATCCACAACATTGATCTACTTATTTTCTAGTACCAAATTATTTTAATTATTTAACTTCAGAATATGTTTTACTATCTAGCTTCTACCAAATTATCTTTCCTTTTTAATGTTTATTATTTTTATATATTTATTTTTAAATAAATTTTTAATATCCCGTCAAGTTTCATGAACTCTAGATTTTTTTTTTTATTGTGATTGCATTGGATATTTAGTTTACTTGGGAAGAATTAATATTTTTATAATATTGATATTTTTACCTCTGAGACGGTATGTCTTTTCACTTAGTTCGATCTTCTAAACATTTTTTTTTTTGGTTTTTAAAATTTTGTTAGAGTTTTAGTATGTTATTCACGTAATTTCTACACACATATTATTAAATTTATACCTAGATATTTTATCTTTTAGATACTATTGGATATAGAGCTTACATTTAATTTTTGAACTTGTATTGCTTGTATATTAAAAATTTTCATGTCACTGAATTCTTTTCAAATATTTTGTTGACTCTTGGGATTTCCAGACACACAAGTATGTCACATGAAAATAATAATTGCAGATTTCTTTTTGACAAGCTGAGACTGTGGAGTTTGTGTTTGTGTAACATTCGCTCGGATTGTAAACGTCTTCTATTCCAATCATGTATGTTCAGACTGTTCTCAGAACACTTGGGATCTAATTTTGCTTACAAAAAGCTATGAATTTTTTAATGGGGAAATGAACTCTTGTTTCTAAGTATAGGTCAAAGTACTGTTCTCTGTTGGCATCATTAGCATACACAGGGGCATTAACCATCATAGATTTGTAGTAATAATGATTATAAATCAAACCAGTAGCCAACATCTGTTACTCTTTCTGTATGCCTGACACCCTACTGAGTGTGTTACTTGGGTGTTTTGGTTTAATTCTCATTTCAATGTGGAGTTCCTTTTATGAATTCCCCCACTTTATAGATGAGGAAACTGTGGCACAAGAAAGTTTAGCAACCCACCCAGTATGCATGGGTAGCAAGTGATGGAGCTGGGCCTCTTATGCAGGGTCTGACTACAGCACCGCCCAGTGTGGCTTTCCACTGCCACCCCTCCGTTGTGACATGACCTACTCCCTAATCTATTAACTTTGCTCTCGTTCTTTGCAGTGTTATCAGATTCCTCCTGGACCAACACCTCTGGATCTTGTAAGAGCAGATGCTTTGAACTTCATGATGTCGGACCTCCTCCTTGTCGATGTGACAACTTGTGTAAGAGCTACAGCAGTTGCTGCCATGACTTTGACGAGCTCTGTTTGAAGACAGGTATGTAACGTTTGAGTTCTCTCTAGCCTCAAGGAAATGGCTTAAAGACTCCCTGCTGTTGTACACTGTGGAGTTGCCACCCTGCTTTGGTCTATTCAAATTATGGGTTTTCGTTTTATTTCTTGAATGATTACTGATTGTATGATAGGCACACCCTGTGTGAATGACTGTTGCTTCTACACAAGGCCCAGCCAAAGAAAGTTCTCTGCAGCTTCAGTCATTATATGCTGGTTTGGGGAGTGTTTGTGGTTTTTTTTCTCACTTTCATCATTTTCGGGCTGGCCGGTTAGCTCACTTGGGAGAGTGTGGTGCTGGTCACACCAAGGTCAAGGGTTTGGATCCCCTTACTGGCCAGTTGAAAACAACCCCTCCCCCCCCATATTCATCATTTCTGTCTCTTCCTATCAATTCCTACATTTACTACTAGGATAGGAAGGCTAAAATTGTGCATATTCTTAAAGTGTTGGGTTTAAAAAAATGTTTTTTTGCTTATTTTCCCAGTTTCTAGCAGTTGTTTTATTTCGTCTTGTCACATAGTGACTGTTGATCTACCCTGATGTCATTCCCTGTTCTCTGTACAAGTAGAAAATTGTTACGGAATTCTATTCAGGGTCTTGTGTAACTCTAAAATCTTCCTCTAAAGTCTTCTTGATTATCTTTACATTTCTTCTGCACTAGAACAGTTAATAGAACATACAGGCTTCCAAATGAATGCACATGAGTTGAGAAAAAGCAACTTTGAAGACATTTTCCATTCCACCTGTTCTGTTTTCAAAGCCCAACATTTCAGATAGGACTTTGGAGGTGCTGTGTAGGCTACCACGCTTTGGGCAAAACCACAGTCAGACTATCTAAGGAAGACAATTGACCCTGTTCTTAACACCATTAGAAGCAGATTCCACATCTCCCTTTACAAGTTATTACTTGTTTTTGGACTTTTATGAGTAGAAGATTCTTTCAAAAACCTTACTCTTATTATCATTAAAGTTAGTAATTACTTTCTAATGATATTATTAGAAACAGAGACATTATTGTCTTTTACTTAAACAATGTCCCCTTAATTTGTATGAAAACCAACCATCAACTCCTTTACTAGTTCTGAATTGTTAGCCAACCCGCATAAGAGGAGCTTTATCGGGGTTTTTTTTTTTTTTTTTTTTTTTTTTGCGTAATACATTTTCCAAACATTTAGGTACTTTTTTTGTTGATTTCCCTTGGAACTTCTCCCAGGTTCCTTTAGTTGTGGTTCTGCAAACTTAATTGCTAAGACCATTGTAAACTGAATCTATGGATGGAACAGACATTTCAGCAGAGGTCTTTGGCTGTAAGACGTTATCTCAAACTAGCAGTCTGTGTTTGCTTGGCACCGAGGAATTTGCTGAAATTTTATGTTTCCTCCTTACTTTGAGTATCTTGTCCCTGACACGTCGTCTCAACATTTCGGATTTGCGGTCTTGGAGTTCCTTGCAAAGTTTAACGGGTCCCCCGACTCTAGCTTTGCCCTCTCTGAACGTAGCTTATGCCTTTCTTCCCAGCTTTAATACAGATGGAATATAGTAACATTTTATTAAGTCGTTTATTTCCCTGTGCACAAAGACAACATATGCTGAATGTGGAAGAATCAAATATAAAATAATAAAAGGTTGAGGGAGAAAACAAAAGTCTCAGGTTCCACTATGCTGACATGAGCACTCTCTAGAAATGAGCACAATGTTTCAGTCTAAACTCTGACTACTCCCTGTGTGTGTGTTTAGTATGTATGTATGTGTGTATATATATTTATACAAGCATGTATATACCTATGCATGTGTGGTAGAGTACCTGTATTTGTAAACCTTTATGCACATCATCCTTTTGAATGGCTACATTGTATTTCATTGAACAGTTGCAACCTAATTCACTGAGTAACTAATCAACATGTATGTTTCCCCAAGTTTTGCTATTATTTATTTATTTATTTTGGCAGCTGGCTGGTATGGGGATCCAAACCCTTGACCTTGGTCTTATAACACTGAGCTCTAACCAACTGAGCTAACCAGCCAGCCCAAATTTTGCTCTTATGAATGATGTATCAATGAGTGTTGTTCATGCATATTCATACTTTTGTTATTTTCCTTAAGTTAAATTCCCAGGAATGGGATTTTGGGATCAAAGTGTATATGCATTTTTAAAATTTAAATGTATATTACAAAATTATACTTCTGAAAGCTTATATTTTTATTAAAGGGCACAAGAGCTTTTCACCACTTCCTTTTGAGCATTGGATATTCTCATTTTTAAAAATCTTTTTTTCTGATTTGCTGGGTGACTGTCTCATTTTTCAATAAGGTTAATTTTTTTTTATGTTTATTGCTATGCTTGCCTTGAAAATTATACAGCTGACTGATGGTACTTTGCTTGCAGTTCACTCTGAACCTTGAATTTCTTTTTACTACATTCTTACACAAAGTAGTGCCTTAATAAAGTAGCTTGTTAACAGTGATGCTCTTTTGTAAGTGAAGGGATTTTCTAATGTAAGTAGAGGAGGAATAAAAGTACATTGGTGGACAGAATCATCCTTGAATTGGAACCCCCTCCCCACACAATCTCTGTTAGTCAAAGCAACCTTAGAAAATTGCCAACTATTGGGAATAACAAGCCCAATTATAAGCAATTCCAAGCACTTAATCTGTTTGGGAAGAGACGGGAGTGGAAACAGGGGGTTTTAAAAATTTGAGAATGTTACCAGGATGCAAAGGTAATTCTGAAAGAATGGGAATTGAACAGTAGTTGCATGGATTTCTGGTGAGTGACCCGCTGAAAGAGGCAGGGACAGCATATTTTCATGGCAACTAATATTTCTTTATTCATTTATTCACCTAACAATAATGTCTCTTGGTAGAATATTACTAAGGAGCAGCATTGCTTTTAAAATTATTGCTTTTCACTCATGACATATATTAAGAGATGGAGACCTGAAGTATGCATATGTCCTTTAGCTCAGTGACACCTTTTTTGACCAGTCTATCTCCAGGAGTACCCCCATTTTACCCTGTCACTCTCCACCAATGCCATCTGTTATTTCCTTCACAACACTTAGCACAAGCTAAGCTGATGTTTATTGGTTTACTTGCTTATAATCTGTCTTTTCCAATTGAAGTATCAGCTCCATGAAGACAGGGATTTTTGTCTCTTGTTCCTCACTACATCCCCAGCACTTGGAACATGAAACACATCATATAAAGATTTATTGACTAAATGAATAAACTGTGAAAGTTCTCAATATGGCAGTTCTGAATTTAAAGAATCATATTTTCTTGGTCATTTCCAATTAGATTTAAGAAATACTTGTTGAACTCTTAACATGTGCCAGGCATAGTCTCAAAGTCTTACACTCTGTACCTGGAAATATAATGGTAAAAAGAGAGATGTGATTTTTCCTGCCATATAGCTCGTAGTCCAGAAGATGAAAAAGTCAAACAAAAAACTATAGCACTCACTTTAAAATGAAAAGATTAGTTTTCTGAATGTATCTTGGTAGAGTTGTGCTATGAGCTCTCAATTAAGTACGTGCAGAGGGAAATCTGTAACCCATCTGCTGACCTCCTGTAGGGACTCTGACCTGTCACTGTAGGTAGGGCCACATTTTGGTCAATGGTTGGAATCATGAGTGTTTTAATGCCCCTTTATACTCTTTATATCTGTTTAGGACTTTAACCTCCAGGTGCATCTTATAGCAAGTGGAGACAATTTAGTTGCACTGTCATTTGTATTTAAATCAAGCTGATCAAACTTAAGTAAAGCTACTTTTGAAAATAAAACATCTGAACTATAGAGATTATTCCTACAACGACACTCCTATCACAAATCTTAGATACCATGCATTTTGGGGGGTTTTTTAGGACAATTTGAGATTGGTAGGAATACTTGCTTGCCTTTCAGGCTTCCATTTTTCTGAAGGATCCCAAGTGCATGTTGACTTTGCCTTCTGATTTGAAAAATTAGAAATTCATCTTATCTGTAAATCCTCCAATGATCATCTTGGCCTCAGGCCAACTCATATTTCATAGGCAGATTAACTGATGTGGGATTTTAGCTCTTTTGGTTGGAAACCCTTGTAAACAATTGTGGCCTCTTTCATCTGGTTTATGTGTAACAGTGAAAAATGTTTTCTTGTGATAATTTCAGCTCGTGGCTGGGAGTGTACTAAGGACAGATGTGGAGAAATAAGAAATGAAGAAAATGCCTGTCACTGCTCGGAGGACTGCTTGGCCAGGGGAGACTGCTGTACTAATTACCACGTGATTTGCAAAGGTACATGTTTTTGCATTGGCTTGATATTTACAAGAATAAAAACTGTAAATGCTCCAAGAGACCGTGGATGTTATGAACATAACACCTTGGATATGGGTTTGGGAGGAGGGAAGAAGATGCACTTTTTTTTTTTTTTTTCGTGTCCAGCAACGGACCACAACCCTCAGTGTCGCGCCCGTACCGGACCGGGACCGGCAACGGGATCGCAACCCTCGGTGCTGCGCACCCTCCCCTCGCTCAGCCAGTGAGCGGGAACCGGTCTGTATGTGGGATCCGAACCCTCGGCGGGAGCGCAGCCGCGCTCCCAAGCGGCGCACTGTAGCAGTGCGCCACCGGGCCGGCCCGAAGATGTGCTTTTTAATGTCTGATGTTTCTCTTCTAGTTTTGCTACCCTGCATTTCACTGATCTGAAGTAACAAGGAAATAAACCAGAATTCTAGAGTTAGAACCATAACAATGAAGAGATTTCTAAACTTCCTGTCTTGGTTTTAGATCAGGTTTCCTAGAAGCAGAGCCAGAGACAGGAATTTGTATGTGTAGTTTGAGGGAATGCTTTACAGGAAAAACATGCAAGGGAGCAGGGGAAGCAGGATAGGGAAGTGGGGGTGGGGGAGGCAAGCAAGGACTACTGCTGGCTCTGAAAAGTACATCCAAGTTGCTGCTCTTGAGGCAAGGGAGCATGGCTTTCATACCCCTTGGATGTAAGTGGCTCATTGAGGCCCTGGCAGCAGCCTGGGGATGGGGGTGGTTGCTGGTAAAGGGAATCAAGGCACCCGCAGCTCCTGTGGTACCCCAAAGTCATACATGCATGTGTGTTGACTTTGTATGGTTGATTGCAAATATGATGCCTTTATTCTAATAATTAATAATAATCAATGGACTACAAAAAATATAAAAGATGCAGTTCCTGTTTTTAAGGAGTTTAAGGCACCATGTCACCCTCTTATAGAAGTTAATGGAGAAGACCCAAGAATCTTTATCTATAGTTTGTAAGTCACTTTTTAGTTTCAAATTGTCCTTTTTCCTATCTGTGGATATTTTATTCAATTTTTTTACATGAAACATTTAAGAAGACTTTATGTTAAAAGATTTCAGCGAAAAAAGTCAGTTCTGAAGTGAGGTGTTTAGTTGTGGCAAAAAGATATCATATTAATGAATTTGGAAAATTTCCCTCACCCAACTATTGGAATTATTGATAAAGCATAAAACTGATTGAGAATTTAATTTTCTTTCCTTTTAAATTATACTATGTAGTAAGTGTACCAAGAAACCACAAAGGCTATTAGATGAAAAAATAAAGGAAAAGAAGAAAAGTCCTAGGTATTATTGGTCATTGAATCATCAAACATTGGCTTTTGCTGGTTTAAAAATTCTAGCTCCATTACTTTTGTAGGGCCCATGTGTATGCCCTGGGTTACTACACGTGTGGTAAAATCTCCCTATTTTAAGGAGCATAGCACTTACTTACCTGTCAGTAGTTAGATTCTTACTGACCAGGGAAGATTTCCAATGCTCCTTCCATGGGAGCAGCTTCTTCAAAGTGTTCATCCCAAATTGTATTCTGCTCAAGACGTGTGATTTTTTTTCTTTGTCTTAGAACAATTTAAGGCAAATGTTTTTTGATAACTTTCCTTTTCTCCAAAGGAAGCCTTATTTTTATCTGAGACTTTTCTGTCTCCATTCTTAGTATTTATCCAGGAAAGACTTAGGTTAGGGCTCTCAGATCTCGATGGAAGATAGGAGTAAAAGATAGCATTGCTTTTTTATTTCTAAAGACAAGGACTGTACTCAGATCCATTGACAAATAATTTCTCTATTGCAGTCTTCCACCTATCATCCCTGTATATTCTAAGCCTTTTCCCCCATATAAAGGGAAGTTGTGTCATGCTTTCTATGGCTTTGAGATTTTAGTGGTGGAGAAAAGAATGTTCCATCTAATGACCAAACAGTTTATTTCTGGATGGATATAAACATAAAATTTTGTTCACTGACGCCACTGTTTTTTTTTAATCTACAAACCATTTAGACTCGGAAGGCTCGAATAAACACCACTTGCGGTTATTAAATCTTAGCTTTCCCACCATGTATGGGTGTACTTTATAAGCCAAACCAGACACTAGACTTTAATTCAGAATTTCTTTTTAGATGATGTCCCCAAAGCAAATATCAAACAGAACACATGTCCTGGAATTGTGTGCTTCAAGGCTTTGGATGGCATTTATAATTAGTTTCAACAAGAAATTTACCTGTTTTTCCTTATAGGAGAGTCGCATTGGGTAGATGATGACTGCGAGGAAATAAAGGTCCCAGAATGCCCTGCAGGGTAAGTGTATTTTATGAATATTATAACCTTTTATATATTAATTGATAACATATCACAGGAAATGGATGGGCAGAAACAATGTAAAACTGAAATCCTTTTACACAGGTAAACTTACAAATACTTACAAGTAATTCACCAGTTGAAAGCTGGAAAGTGTATATTGAAATAGCAATAGTTTTTTTTTTTCTCGAATGTTCTCCTATCATCCCTGCACATATTGGAGTCTGAAAAGCACCTATGTTCCACCTTAGCTGAGGATTTTATAAAGTGCATCTGAATGTCACTGAAAAAGGAAACATTTCTAGCGGTGACTTTTATTTTCTCAGTATTCTTCCCTGGAGTTCTGCTTTTGCATTTTTGGGGGGAGGTGGGGGGTGGGCTGGAAGAGGAAGACTATAGAACTTCTAAAAACTGTCATCACAAATGGTAACTCCTACCAGATGCTATAGAACTTGATGAACCACTGAGCCCTGCTTTGTTGGGGTCCAGCCAAACTCAAGTGGCACCCTACAGCTCGAGTGTGACCAGCATAAGGCACTTATTACACCTTCCAGGAAACTGTTGAAAATTCATGGACCCTTAAAATGCTTGACAGAAAACACATTTTCAACAAATGTGTTTTCATTGATGTATTTGTTCTTTAAATGTATTTTTGTTTTAGGCAGCACAGCCTGAGACATAAAATCCAAGTATTTAGATGTTACCTTTATTTTTTCCTCTTTTTTAACCTTAGTGAGCCATTTGAACTTCTTTGGGCTTGTAGAATGAGATAGGAATGGTTTAAGACTGTTTAAAATGTGTTCAGTTGTTTTTGAAGAGAAATTGTCTGTGTGGTAGAAGCCCTGTTAAATCATAATAGTAAAAATATAGTGAAACCTTGTACAGTATTATTCTAAGTGCTTTATATGTTAACCAATTTAAAATGAGTGGCTACAAATAAACTCAATCCTATACTTGCTCAATAAGCTTCAAACTATTAAAAATAATTTTGTACCTATTTTAGTATTAAGTTTGATTGAACAACTGTATCTTCAGAATATAATAAAGGGCTATTTCATTAGATTCTGCCCTGCGTAGATGGATAGTCTAGGTCTTTAGTGATGTATATTTTAGAGATCTTCAATAAGTTAAATTGGTTTTAAAATTATTTTATAATTAAACTTAAAGGGATGTTTTTATAAGTGCTTAGATTTAGTGGTAGGAGTGCTACTGCTATTAATTTCATAATCATTCATTCATTAATGTATTTGATAAACATTTATTGAAGTCCTACTATGGATCCACAAAATAGATAAATAATCTACAAACTGTGCTTTGAAACTAGAGAGGAAAAGAAACATGTTAACAGATCATTACAATGTAATGTAAAATGTTTATATGAATGATGTAAAAGGTATGAATGAATATCTTAAAGGAATTATGAAGCGTGAACCACTAACATTTTAGAAGAGGAATCTTTGAGCTGAGTTTTAAAGTATGAATAGGAATTTTCCAGGTGGCAAATGGGAGAATACATATTCTTGGCAAATATAACCAATTCTTTACATTGTGTATAACCTTGTTTGGAAGGTGAAAGGCAGCAGTAGAGGACATATGTTAGGGGAAATCTGGAGTCAAGTCCCCTCCCTGGCCCCTTTGTGACGTTGGTCATTTAACTCTGGATTTGAGTCACCTCAAATGTTATGTGACTGGAAGCCCAGGCTTGTCCAGAGAGCCTCGCTTGAAGTTTCTTGAAAATTATTGGTCCCAATGATTGAGAATGACTAGTCATAATGGAAACTCTGTGACAATAATCTTTCTAAAGCTTGATGTGTTACTGTTTAAGGTTTGCTCGCCCTCCATTAATCATCTTTTCTGTGGACGGTTTCCGCGCATCATACATGAAGAAAGGCAGCAAGGTCATGCCTAACATTGAAAAACTAAGTAAGTCACTCCCTACTCTCTGTCTGCAACTTTAGTCCAGGATTTCCACAGGACCCGTGCTGCGATGGGCTTCCAGATCTGCAGACACATTGTTTTAAATGTACTTTATTATTTGAAATACAAAAGTGAAGGTAGCAATGCCTTCGATCGTTTATAAAATGGATTTTTGTACATGAAGTGATACCTGTTGGTTCTTCTGTTGTAATATCTGAAGTTCTCTTTCCAGGGTCCTGTGGCACACATTCTCCCTACATGAGGCCGGTGTACCCGACGAAAACCTTCCCTAACTTATACACTTTGGCCACCGTAAGTATTTTTTTTTTCAAATGATATATATTTAAAGGGCTGATTTCATCCTGGAATGACTTAAAAGGAAGACTTTTAAAACATGTTTCTTAGTGTTCAAAGTAAATCCTTCTGTTTTTCATCTTATCTCCGTCAGTTGTTCACAATAAATGTCTTTTACAACTTTGTGGGTGACTGACTTCATTGCAACGTTAAAACTGAAACCTTTTTTCAGGTGCACTTCTGTCTGAACATGTCCATTAAACTTCTCTCAGAGACCAAAGGATTTATTTTCTGAATGTGGAAATAAAAATGTTGACTTTAGGGCTGCTATGTTTTCATTTTCAGGGACTCCAAATTCCACGTCTCTTTTTTCCTTAAAACATAATTTATTATTTTATTATTATTTCTTATTGTTGTTTTGGGGGAGACATAGAACTTAGGAGGAAATTTGTATTTAGAAATAGAGGTTTCTTTCAAGGGACATGTGTAAATTTAAAACTAAAGATAATTTATCATAATAAAAATTATCTTTCTTATTAAAATGCAACATTTAAAAATCCAAATATTAAATTTCTTATAATCCTGTTAATTTTTTCAGATGGCTTGTTATTAGTCTCATAGCTATCATTAATGTTTGCTTAGACAGACACACAGTAAAGGTTACTATATCTTATATAATTTTGGGAGTTAAAATATTGCTATAAAACCTCTGTGATAAGAAAATTGATAATGGAACTAATATATGTAGATTATTTCATTCTTATTTTAACAATACATTTGCTTTTACACATAGGGGCTTTATCCAGAATCACATGGAATTGTTGGTAATTCAATGTATGATCCTGTATTTGATGCCAACTTCCATCTTCGAGGTCGAGAGAAATTTAGTCATAGGTGGTGGGGAGGTCAACCGGTAAGTTTTGCATTTGTGAGTGTGTGTGTGTGTGTGTGCGCGCGCGTGTGGTCATCAAAACATTTCATCCCAACATTTGTTACTGTGAAAAAAAATACATAAAATTTCCTTATACTTGACAACGTTTCTGTCTTTTCATATTATATATATATACACACATGCATATATAAATATATGATATATGCACATATTTAGATACTATACACATGAATATTATGTACAAACATGTAGACATGTATATTATGCACATATACATATATTTTATATGCATGTGTGTATGTATATACATGTGCACTTATAATGTGCACATATACATGTGTGTATGTGACTATGTATGTACATATGTATGTGCGCATGTGTGTAAGGTTATGGTAATAAAAGTGTGAGATGATGAGTGTCTTCACTAGGATAATAATAGCAGAAATGGTGACACGGGGTGAACTTCAGAAACATTTTGAAGAAGAAATAGTTAGATTTTATTGATTTACCAGATTTGGGTTACAATGAAAAAGAGAAGTGTATGACTATGACTTCCCCAATATTTTAGCTCTGGTGCCATAATAAATTGAAACAGGGAATTGCTGAAAAAAGGGAACTCACTGTAACCCACAGTAAATTCATAAATTCCTTTATTTAATCCATTTTAAATTAAATTAAATTAATTTATTTTTATTGAAACATGGTTGATTGTACATATCTGTGGGGTACAGAGTTGAATATCAATAATTGTGTGCAATATGTGACGCTCAAATCAGGATAATTAGAGTATTCAGCATTATACAACGTAATTGTTTTTCGTGGCCCTTTATTGATTCCTTTTTTATCCCCCCTTCCCTTCCTTCTTTCCCACCTCTGCTAACCTCAGTTCTGTTCTCTCCTTTTGAAAGTTCAATGTATTATTATGATTACTGTATCTTTCTTTTTCTCTCTTTTTAAATTTTTAAAATTTTTTTTAGCTTCCACCTATGAGTGAGGACATATGGTATTTCTCTTTCTGTGTCTGGCTTATTTCATTTAATACAATTTTCTCCAAGCTCATCCATGTTGCTGCAAGTGGCCAAATTTCATTCTTTTTTTATGGCTGAGTAGTGTTCCATTGTGTGAATGTATCACTTTTCTTATCCAGTTGTCAGATGATGGACATCTAGGTTGGTTCCAACTCTTGGCTATTGTAAATAGAGCTGTGATAAACATGGGGTGCAGGTGTCCCTTCAACATGATGATTTCCATTTAATCCATTCTTTTGAATCATGAAGGTTAAATATAGTAAGTGAAATCCTACCTTGATACTGAAGCAGCAAATTAATACTTTGAAGGAATTTATCCTGTTTACTTCAGATCAAATTTTATTTTCTGGGAAGAAAATAAAAAGGTCGTGGGTGGCTTTCTACCTCATGTTTTCCCCGTGACTGTGTGTATGGTTAGGCAACTTGCTTTGGTCAGACCGGAGCAAAGCAGCAGCATAAAGCCATGGTTGTTGAATATGCAGAGCTGGACTCAAGCATACAAGCTCCTGGCCAGAGGATCAGAATTGCCACAGGAACATACCCCAGTGCACACAGTCAATAGAAATATGTAGAAGAAGGGTGGCAGATGGTTCTGTCTTATGCCAGCTGTGACTGGGGGCAGCAGCACTGGTTAGAGAAGAGAGCTAGGAGACATTTGTGCAGTCTGCCATGGCATGAGAGGTGGGCAGTGTGTGTGCACACATATGTATATTCACCAAAATGATCTTGTACCTGGAAATGTTTGCTGCAATCTGTAGGCAAAATAGGGACTATAAATAGGAATTTTTTCTTAAGGTATCTTTTTTTTTTTTTTTTTTGTCTTTTTTCGTGTCCGGCAACGGATCGCAACCCTCAGTGTCGCTCCCGTACCGGACCGGGACCGGCAACGGGATCGCAACCCTCGGTGTTGCTCCCG